>NC_090409.1:40389776-40504776 GCF_036365525.1 Heterodontus francisci
TTTGTCAGCGCTCCCATTCTCCTGACTCTGCTCCTGGTCTGGGTTCCTCCTCTGTGGCCGGTCTTGGCTCCTGAAAGTTACTATTGAATCTGCTTCCACCGTCCTTTCAGGCAGCACGTTCCAGATCACAACAACTCACTGCGTGAGAAGTGAATTCTCAGTGCCTTCATGGCTGGTTTTGTAAGATGGTTTGATGGTCTTACGTGCTCTGACTTTATGGCCTCTGCCCTTCTCTGTGTATGTCTCTGTTCTCTTTCTGCCTTCTATGTGTGTGTGTGTGTGTGTGTGTATCTCTTTCCCCCCTCTCTGCCTGCTGTATCTCTCTGCCTGCTGTGTGTCTGTGTGTGTGTGTCTCTCTCTCCCATCTGTGCGTGTCTCTCTGTCTGTGCCTTCTGTGTTTGTTTTTGTGTGTGTGTGTCTGTGTATGCTTGTATCTCTCTGTGACCTGCCTTCTGTGTGTGTGTGTCACTGTGCCCTCTGTGTGTGTGTGTGTCACTGTGCCCTCTGTGTGTGGTGTCACTGTGCCCTCTGTGGTGTGTCTGTGCCTCTGTGTGTGTGTCACTGTGCCCTCTGTGTGTGTGTGTCACTGTGCCCTCTGTGTGTGTGTGTCACTGTGCCCTCTGTGTGTGTGTGTCACTGTGCCCTCTGTGTGTGTGTGTCACTGTGCCCTCTGTGTGTGTGTGTCACTGTGCCCTCTGTGTGTGTGTGTCACTGTGCCCTCTGTGTGTGTGTGTCACTGTGCCCTCTGTGTGTGTGTCACTGTGCCCCTCTGTGTGTGTGTGTCACTGTGCCCTCTGTGTGTGTGTGTCACTGTGCCCTCTGTGTGTGTGTGTCGCTGTGCCCTCTGTGTGTGTGTGTCGCTGTGCCCTCTGTGTGTGTGTGTCGCTGTGCCCTCTGTGTGTGTGTGTCGCTGTGCCCTCTGTGTGTGTGTGTCGCTGTGCCCTCTGTGTGTGTGTGTCGCTGTGCCCTCTGTGTGTGTGTGTCGCTGTGCCCTTCTGTGTGTGTGTGTCGCTGTGCCCTCTGTGTGGTGTGTGTCGCTGTGCCCTCTGTGTGTGTGGTCGCTTGCGCCCTCTGTGTGTGTGTGTGTGTGTGTCACTTGCGCCCGTCTGTGTGTGTGTGTGTGTGTGTGTGTGTGTGTGTGTCACTGCGCCCTCTCTCTCTCCCTCTGTGTGTGTCTCTGTCTCTCTCTCTCTTCCCTCGTGTGTGTGTCTCTGTCTCTCTCTCTCTTCCCTCGTGTGTGTTGTGTGTGTCTCTCTCTCTCTCTTCCCTCGTGTGTGTTGTGTGTGTGTCTCTCTCTCTCTTCCCTCGTGTGTGTGTGTGTGTGTGTCTCTCTGTCTGTCTCACTTCCTTCTGTGCCTCTCACCCTCTCACCCCTCACCCTCTTGCCCTCTCACCCTCTCTGCAGTGTCCAGACGTCCGACTGAACATCATTTCTAACCTGGACTGTGTGAATGAGGTGATTGGCGTCAGGCAGGCTGTCGCAGTCCCTGCTGCCCGCCATCGTCGAGCTGGCAGAAGATGCCAAATGGCGGGTACGTTGGCGATCAATCGAGTAGACATGCCCCTGCTGGCCGGGCAGCTGGTAAGACCGATGACCCGATTCAATCGCGTAGAAAAAGAAAAAAATAGACCGACCTGCATTGCACTAGCGCCTCTCACCACCTCGGGACGTC
This sequence comes from Heterodontus francisci, assembly GCF_036365525.1. Lineage (NCBI taxonomy): Eukaryota > Metazoa > Chordata > Chondrichthyes > Heterodontiformes > Heterodontidae > Heterodontus > Heterodontus francisci. The sequence goes on from NC_090409.1 coordinate 40,391,450, forward strand.
CCAAAGCGCTTAAAAAGTGCAGTCGCTGCTGGAACGTGGAAACGTGCAGCCATTTATGCACAGCATGATCCCAATGTGAACTCTGAGTGCAATTCGAAAGGGAGGTTGTGTGGCCTAGAGGTTCAGCAGATTAAGGGTAAATAAGGAGAGGAAGTATTTCTGCTGGTTGGGGGAGTCTAGGACTCGGGATAATAAGTCGAAAAATTAGATCCAGACCTTCCAAGGTGCAGTCCCAGCCGTGGCCACCACAACCCGGTGGCGCTGCTGAGCTGCGGGCCCCTCCGAATGGTCGGCAAGGTCCTGGAGGAGGGGGAATGGTGGGGGGGGGCGGGGGGGGGCGGGCGGGAGCTGGGAACAGAATTCGGCCCCTTCGGAAACGCTTCATCGCGCAAAAGGTGACAGAAGTTCCAACTCCCTTCCGCAAACAGCAGTCGATGCGGAAAAATTTGGTTGATTTTTTGTTAACTCTAAACGTATTCAGGGATATGCAGCAATGGGGGGGATGAGAGGAGTTAGATCGCAGATCAGCCATGATTTCATTGACGCACGGCCGTCTCGCAGAAGCCTTTGCGATATTCAAAGACTTCTCAATGTACAGAGCCTGAAGCCGAGTGTTCCCTCTGAAATAAGCCGTCCCTTTGCCTCCATAGGGTGTCGAGTTCTTCAACGAGAAGCTAAACTCCCTGTGCATGGCCTGGCTGCTGGATCACGGTGAGCGTAGGGTCAGACATCATGTCGTCCGCTTACTGTCTCGTTATCATCGCCGTATATAATTATTGTACAGTTTTAATTCAGTCGGGGGAGTGGGGGGGGGGAGGCAATGTCGAGAGAGAGGTGTTTTTCTCTCGGACTTCTGTAATGACCGAGGGGGTGCTGAGAGCCGGGGGGTGGGTGGGTAAGTTTTCAGCAGTAGTGTCTGCCCCTGACGTCCAGCCTGGTTCCTGGGGGCGGGGTCTGACCTCCAGCTAATATCGTCACCTCCCCGTCATTGACCAGACGGCACAAGAGCGATACGCCAGGCCCCTGCGTGCCGGATCAGGGTGGAGTGCCGTCTGTGTGAGCACACGCTGAGCAATTACGCTGCTATTTCTCTCCCCCCCGCCCCCCCCCCCCCCCCCCCCCACCACCGCCCAAAAAAGTGATTGAAATCACCGAGCGCTGTGCCATTTTTAATTTTTTTTAGACACTACGATGTCCAGCTGCATTCTGTCTTTTGCCGACCCCTTTATACCTTTGATCGGGACCCTGTCTAAACGGGTGACCTCGACCTTGCCCGAGCTGCCCAGGCCCCTGCCAAATGCGCCTCGGGGGCCGATATTTCCGTTATAATCTATATGCTCTCTTGACAAAGCGATGAAGGGGTTTTCGACAGGAGAGACGTAGAGATGTTGCCCACTCGGGGCGGGGGAGAGACCAGATCTCGGGGGCCATCAATATAAGACAGTCACTAATAAATCCAATGGGGAATTCCGGAGAAACCTCTTTCCCCAGAGAGTGGTGAGAATGTGGAACTCGCTCCCACAGGGAGTGGTTGAGGTGAATAGTATCGATGCATTTAAGGGGGAAGCTGGATAAACACATGAGGGGGAAAGGAATAGAAGGATATGGTGATCGGGTGAGATGGAGCGAGGAGGGGTGGGGCGGAGTCTCGGGCGGGGCAAAAACACCAGCACGGGAGCAGATGGGCCTGTCTCTGGGCCGCAGACGCGATGTACTAGGCGCGGGGGTTAAGTGAAATATTTGAAACGCGGGCGCTTTGCCAGGCGGCACTGGGGAATATTATTGAGGGCCTCATATGTATGTGAGAGGCCGTGCTGGCGAGTGTGGACTCTGGGCGGAGATCTTCCCAGCCGAGGTTTGTGACGCTTTCCTTCTCTGCACCCTCAGTTTACGCCATTCGAGAGCAGCCACCAACAACTTGAAGAAGCTGACCCAGAAATTTGGCAAGATTTGGGCCCAGAACATTATCATTCCGAAAGTGCTGGCCATCTCCAACAACACCAACTACCTGCATAGGATGACCACTCTCTTCTGTGTCAACGTAAGTCCGTGCTCCCACCCCACGACCGCACGCTCAATCAATTTCCCCCCCCCACCCCCCCCACCCCCCCCCCCCACCTTCCCTTCCTTCCTGAAGGAAGGATATACTTGCAGCTACAGGTAATTCCTTCCGCCTGGAATTCCCTGGATTCACCGAACTGTTACAGTGGAGAAGGAGACCGTTCGGCCCATCGTGTCCGTGTCGGCTCTCTGAAAGTTGCATTCCCCACCGTAACCCTGCCTCCTTTCCTTTTCACATGACAGTCCAGTTGCCTCATGAATGCATCGATTGAACCTGCCTCCACCACACCCTCGGGCAGCGCATTCCAGACCTTAACCACTCGCTGCGTGAAAAGTTCTTCCTCGTGTCACTTTTTTTTTTTTTACTTCTCTTACCAAATACTTTCAATCTGTGCCCTCTCGTTCTCGATCCTTTCACCAATGGGAACAGTTTCTCTCCATCCACTCTGTCCAGACCCCTCATGATTTTTGAACACCTCTGTCAAATCACCTCTCAGCCTTCTCTTCTCCAAGGAAAACAGTCCTAACTTCTCCAATCTATCTTCATAACTGAAATTCCTCATCCCTGGGACCATTCTTGTGAATCTTTTCTGTACTCTCTCCAATACCCTCACATCTTTCCTAAAGTGCGGCTCCCAGAACTGGGCGCAATCTCAGCTGAGGCCGAACCAGTGTCTTGTACAGGAACAGTCCCAGTGGATTGGAAGGTTTGCAAATGTAACCCTGTTGTTGAAGAAAGGAGGAAGAGATGTAACATGCAACTATAGGCCAGTTAGCCTGACATCAATACTAGAATCAGTTAAGGGTCTAGCCACAGGTAATATGATGAGGCAGAGCCAGCGTGGTTTTATGAAAGGGAAATTGTGGTTTAACAAATCAGTTTGAGGTTTCTGAGTCTGTAATTAGCAGAGTCGATAAAGGGGGAGCCAGTGGATGTGGTGTGTTTGGATTTTAAGAAGGGTTTTGATGAGGTGCCCCACAAGAGTTTGTTAAACAAGATGAGGCCTATTGAGACTGAATATTGGTTAAGAGGTAGGAAGCAGAGAGTCGGAATAAATGGGTCATTTTCTGGATTGTAGTTTTTCCATCAATTCTTTCGCCGGGGGGGGGGGGGGGGTGGGGGTGGGGATCGCTGCAAGACCAGCGTTTGTTGCCCACCCCTAAATTGTCCTTGACAACTGAATGCTTTGCTGGGTCATTTCAGCGGGCCGTTAAGAGTCGACCACATTCACTGGAGTCGCACGTAGGCCAGACCAGGTAAGGGCGGAGGATTTCCTTCCCCCAGAGGACGTTTGCGACAATCGATGACCGTTCCGTGGCACCACGACCGAGACCGAGCTTTCGATTCCAGATTTTTATCAATCGAATTTAAATTCCGCCAGCCGCCCTGGTGGGATTTGATCCCTGTGTCCCCGGGGCTTCAGCCTGGGCCTCTGGATTGCCAGCTCAGTGAAATTACCACTACACCACTGCAAGGGTCAGTGCTGAGGCCTCCGCTGTTTGCCATCTATAATAATGATGAGATTAGTGCAACAATTCCGTGACAGAAAAGCTCGGCGGGAATGTTAGCTGTGGGGAGGACGCAGAGCTTCAGAGGGATATATTTAGGTGAAGTGGGCGAGAAGCGTGCAGTTATCCACTTATCCAGGAAGAACGGGAAGCAGGATATTTTTTTAAAAGGTCACTTAAATTTTGGGATGTCCTCGGAAACAAGGTTAACATGCAGGTGCAGCAAGAGATCAGGAAGGCAAATGGGATGTTGGCCTTTATTGCAAGGGGGTTGGATGAGAAGAGTGAGGGAGTCTCGCTGTAGTTAGACAAGGTTTTGGTGAGAACGCACCTGGAGCACTGTGGACAGTCCTGGTCTCCATACCTAATGAAGGATAGACTTGCCTTGGAGGGAGTGTAATGACGGTTTCACCAGACTGATTCCCGGGATGAGAGGGTTGTCCGATGAGGGGAGATTGAGTAGAATGGGCCGATATTCTCTGGAGTTTAGAAGAATGAGAGGTGATCTCATTGAAATGAGGTTGGGGGGGTCCCAGCCCCAGGATAAGGGGTCGGAGCATTGGGGACTGAGATGGGGAGGAATGTCTTCGCTCAGAAGGTTGTGAATTTTTGGGCGCTGAGGGGAATCGAGGGATAGGGAGGGAGAGGGGAGTTGAGGTAGAGGATCAGCATGATTGTATTGAATGGGGGGGGAGGAGCAGGCTCGAGGGGCCAAATGGCCTCCTCCTGCTCCTCTTGCCTGCGTTCTCCCAGTGCGTGCCTGGCTTGCTGATTGGTGTCAGGGGTGATGGCCCCACTCCCTGAGCCCGAGGGGGAGAGAGAGAGAGGAGAATCGGCTGGCCTTCCACGTCCTGTCAACTGGCCACACATCCGCCAGCCCAGCCCTTCACGTCGCAGCCGCACCGTGAGTACCTGTTTGGTCGCAGGGTGAGACTGGATCGGAGTGTGGTTTGATAGCCTCCACAGTCCAGCACTCTGCTGGTCCCCGCCAGATAGGGCCATAGTTTGGTGGGTTTATCTCTCTCGCCCCCCTCCCCCTCTGTCTCTGCGCCACCCCCCCCCCTCCCCCTCCGTCTCTGCGCTCCCCCCCTCCCCCATTGTTATCCTGTTCAGTATGTCACCAACTCCCAAAGAGCTTCACAGACAATGAAGGACTTTTTTCTGAAGTGTGCTCGCTTGTGTTCGAATGTAGGAAACGAGGCAGCCAATTTACGCACAGCAAGATCTCACTAACAGCAATGCGATCATGACCCAGATCATTTGTCTGCTGGTCGTGGGATAAATATTGTCCCAGGACACAGGGGAGAAGTCCTCCCCCCCACCCCCGCCCCCCCCTCAGCTCTTCTTCCAAATAGTGGCCGTGGGATCTTTTACACCCACCTGAGATCTACAAATGCAAATTCGACTTTTTTTCTCTTTTTTTTTTTAAATTGCACATCCCGAAACTCTGAGGTGCCGTCTTTCCGGAGAGATGTAACCCAAGCTCCCGTTTGCCCCCCTCAGTTTTACACCGAAACGATTCTGTGGCCACTATGGTGAAGAGGAGTCATGGGCACCAGTAGAAACTCATGAGCCGGTCGTTTAACTCCATTGCTGTTCATGGGAGCTTGCTGTGCGCAGATCATCTGCTGCGTTTCCAACATTAAGGAAGTGATGGGGCTTTAAGAAGTGCTCACTTGGCTGTGAAGCACTGCAGGACGTCCCGAACAAGCGCGAGTTCTCTCTTTCGGTAGCGAAGCCTCTCACTAATTCCTGTCCCTGCTCCTCGTCCCGTCTCCAGGTTCTGTATGACGTGTGCGGGAAGGACATAACAACAAAAATCATGCTCCCCACGGTCCTGCGGATGGGGAGTGACGCTGTGGCTAACGTGCGTTTCAATGTGGCCAAGACCCTGCAGAAGGTCGGACCCATCCTGGATTACAGGCAAGTGGACGTCTCTTCACACTCGCCTGAGCATGCACCTATTTCCTTGCAGTACTGAGGGAGTGCTGCACTGTCACAGGGTCAGTACTGAGGGAGTGCTGCACTGTCACAGGGTCAGTACTGAGGGAGTGCTGCACTGTCACAGGGTCAGTACTGAGGGGAGTGCTGCACTGTCACAGGGTCAGTACTGAGGGAGTGCTGCACTGTCACAGGGTCAGTACTGAGGGAGTGCTGCACTGTCACAGGGTCAGTACTGAGGGAGTGCTGCACTGTCACAGGGTCAGTACTGAGGGAGTGCTGCACTGTCACAGGGTCAGTACTGAGGGAGTGCTGCACTGTCACAGGGTCAGTACTGAGGGAGTGCTGCACTGTCGGAGGGTCAGTACTGAGGGAGTGCTGCACTGTCGGAGGGTCAGTACTGAGGGAGTGCTGCACTGTCGGAGGGTCAGTACTGAGGGAGTGCTGCACTGTCGGAGGGTCAGTACTGAGGGAGTGCTGCACTGTCGGAGGGTCAGTACTGAGGGAGTGCTGCACTGTCGGAGGGTCAGTACTGAGGGAGTGCTGCACTGTCACAGGGTCAGTACTGAGGGAGTGCTGCACTGTCACAGGGTCAGTACTGAGGGAGTGCTGCACTGTCGGAGGGTCAGAACTGAGGGAGTGCTGCACTGTCCGAGGGTCAGTACTGAGGGAGTGCTGCACTGTCCGAGGGTCAGTACTGAGGGAGTGCTGCACTGTCCGAGGGTCAGTACTGAGGGAGTGCTGCACTGTCCGAGGGTCAGTACTGAGGGAGTGCTGCACTGTCCGAGGGTCAGTACTGAGGGAGTGCTGCACTGTCCGAGGGTCAGTACTGAGGGAGTGCTGCACTGTCCGAGGGTCAGTACTGAGGGAGTGCTGCACTGTCGGAGGGTCAGTACTGAGGGAGTGCTGCACTGTCGGAGGGTCAGTACTGAGGGAGTGCTGCACTGTCGGAGGGTCAGTACTGAGGGAGTGCTGCCCTGTCGGAGGGTCAGTACTGAGGGAGTGCTGCACTGTCGGAGGGTCAGTACTGAGGGAGTGCTGCACTGTCACAGGGTCAGTACTGAGGGAGTGCTGCACTGTCGGAGGGTCAGTACTGAGGGAGTGCTGCACTGTCCGTGGGTCAGTACTGAGGGAGTGCTGCACTGTCCGAGGGTCAGTACTGAGGGAGTGCTGCACTGTCCGAGGGTCAGTACTGAGGGAGTGTTGCACTGTCGGAGGGTCAGTACTGAGGGAGTGCTGCACTGTCACAGGGTCAGTACTGAGGGAGTGCTGCCCTGTCGGAGGGTCAGTACTGAGGGAGTGCTGCCCTGTCGGAGGATCAGTACTGAGGGAGTGCTGCCCTGTCGGAGGGTCAGTGCTGAGGGAGTGCTGCCCTGTCGGAGGGTCAGTGCTGAGGGAGTGCTGCCCTGTCGGAGGGTCAGTGCTGAGGGAGTGCTGCCCTGTCGGAGGGTCAGTACTGAGGGAGTGCTGCGCTGTCGGAGGGTCAGTACTGAGGGAGTGCTGCGCTGTCGGAGGGTCAGTACTGAGGGAGTGCTGCCCTGTCGGAGGGTCAGTACTGAGGGAGTGCTGCCCTGTCGGAGGGTCAGTACTGAGGGAGTGCTGTCCTGTCGGAGGGTCAGTACTGAGGGAGTGCTGTCCTGTCGGAGGGTCAGTACTGAGGGAGTGCTGTCCTGTCGGAGGGTCAGTACTGAGGGAGTGCTGCCCTGTCGGAGGGTCAGTACTGAGGGAGTGCTGCCCTGTCGGAGGGTCAGTACTGAGGGAGTGCTGCCCTGTCGGAGGGTCAGTACTGAGGGAGTGCTGCCCTGTCGGAGGGTCAGTACTGAGGGAGTGCTGCCCTGTCGGAGGGTCAGTACTGAGGGAGTGCTGCCCTGTCGGCGGGTCAGTACTGAGGGGGCGCCGCACTGTCGGCGGGTCAGTACTGAGGGGGCGCCGCAGTGTCGGCGGGTCAGTACTGAGGGAGCGCCGCACTGTCGGAGGTGCCGTCTTTCAGATGAGACATTAAACCGAGGCCCCCGTCTGCCCTCTCAGGTGGGTGTAAAAGATCCCACGGCCACTATTTGGAAGAAGAGTGGGGGGAGAGTTTTCCCCGGTGTCCTGGGGACAATATTTATCCCTCAACAAACATCACTAAAAAAAAAAAGCAAGTGATCACCTTGCTGTTTGTGGGATCTTGCTGTGCGCAAATTGGCTGCCGCGTTTCCTACATTACGACAGTGAGCCCGCTTCAAAAAATGTGCTCCATTGCCCTTGAAGCCCTCCGGGACGTCCTGAGGTGGGGGAAGGCGCTAGGGAAATGCAAGTCTTGTCTCCAGCGAGTTTGTCTTTTCCCTGATGAGTGCCCTCTGTGTCTGAGGAAGCGATCGGTTTGAGAACATCGCATGTTGTGGCAGTGTATCGGGTCGGTGACTGGCGGGGGGGGCGTTTTTCTGTTTCAAATCACTGATTGTTTTTCTTCTCTCTCTCTCGCTCTCCCTCCCTCCCTTCCTGTTCTGTCAGCCCATTACACAATGAAGTTAAGCCAGTGCTCGATAAACTGAGCCGGGACCAAGATGTAGATGTGAAATATTTTGCTCAGGAGGCCTTACTTGGTGAGTGGCGAATGAATTAAAAATTCCTCTGGTGATTCTGGGCGGGTGGGGGGTGGTGGGGAGGGGGGGGGAAAGGGGGAGAGAGGACAGGCGTGGTCACAGAGAGAGTGGGAGGGAGACATCGTCCCTGCTTGGCCGCTGCTCCTCGCCACTCCCTGGTAAATTCCCCCCCCCCCCCCCCCCCCCCCACCCAACTCATTCCAGCTCCATCGGGTGGGGATGGGGAGCAGCCCAGGCTCGCAGTGATGGTCGGACTGCCCCCCCCCCGACGACGTCCGCTGTCTTGTGAAATGTGTTGTGTCGGGCCCCTTGGCTCAGGCTCCCGCACGAACGTACCCCAGGATCCTGCCGCCCGTCGCCCTCAGCAGAAGGCGGCGGCGTGACGGGAACGGGGAGAGATGCTACACTCGAGTAGGTGGAGGGTTACAACCTGTTAGAGGTCTTTTAGGATGATGAGGGGGATTCGACGGGGTAGACGTAGAGAAGATGTTTCCACTTGTGTGGGGGGAGAGACCAGAACTCGGGGCCATCAATATCAGACAGTCACTAATAAATCCGATGGGGAATTCCAGAGAAACCTCTTTCCCCAGAGAGTGGTGAGAATGTGGAACTCGCTCCCACAGGGAGTGGTTGAGGTGAATAATGTATTTAAGGGGGAAGCTGGATAAACACGAGGGAGAAAGGGATAGAAGGATATGGTGATAGGGTGAGATGGAGAGGGGGGTGGTGGTGGGAGGGGGCGCGTGTGGGGCAGAAACACCAGCGCGGGAGCAGAACAGCCGAATGGCCTGTTTCTGTGCTGCAGAGCTGGCTTCGTCCTCAATCTCTGACCTTTAATCAGTCTTTTCCTCCTCCAGTGCTGTGTCTGAATTAACACCAGAAGGAACGAGGCCAAGCAAGACGAGGCCCCCCCACCCCCCCGAGCCCTGCCTTTGTAAGTTCCACTGCGCCCAGTGCCAGCACTAAGGAGAGTGGCTTCTCCTCCACACTGATGCACGCGTTCGGGGGAAACGGGCAATCATGAGACTTGTGTCCATTGGTTGGAAGCAGAGTGTCAGCTGCTCCCTTGCGACCGGTTTTCACGTCCGTGCCAGGCATTGAAATTGCTGCCGTGCTCCCTGTTCTCCTCTCTTGGTTGCACTTTCCCTTCTCCTTTTCTTCCTCCACGTTTCCCTCCCTCTTCCCCTCCCCCCCCCCCCCCCCCCCCCCTCATTCTCTTTCCCTGCAGTTGCATAGTTCCATTTGAAAGGTTGGTTGTTTTTGTTTATTGTTTCATTTGGTTGACACAGAATGAGTTGTGGTTTGTTGTGCAATAAAGGTGGTACAAATGCTCCCTTCGAACGCCCTCGACCTGTTTTTATTTTGCTCCACTCCAGCTTACAAGGAAACCCATTCGGGTATCATCAGCAATAACTGACATTTATTTCTCCCCTTTATGGCAGTAAAGTGTCCCCAAGATGCTTCGCACAAACGTCATCAAACATAATTTTGACACCGGGCCGCATAAGCAGATATTGGGGACAGACGACCAAAAGCTCGGTCAAAGGGGTAGGTTTTTAAGGAGGAGAGAGAGAGAGAGAGGCGGAGAGGTTTAGGGAGGGAATTCCAGAGCTTGGGGCCCCCAGGCAGCTGAAGGCACGGCCGCCAATGGTGGAGCGATGGGAATCGATAGTTGGGCGAGAGGCCGGAATTGGAGGGAGCGCAGAGATCTCGGAGGGTTGTTGGGCTGGAGGAGGTTACACAGGTAGGGAGGGTTGTAGGGGCTGGAGGAGGTTACAGAGATAGGGAGGGTTGTAGGGGCTGGAGGGGGTTACAGAGATAGTGCAGCACTGCTTCAGTACTGCACTGTCGGAGGGTCAATACTGAGGGAGTGCTGCACTGTCGGAGGGTCAGTACAGAGGGAGTGCCGCACTGTCGGAGGATCAGTACTGAGGGAGCGCTGCACTGTCGGAGGGTCAGTACTGAGGGAGCGCTGCACTGTCGGAGGGTCAGTACTGAGGGAGCGCTGCACTGTCGGAGGGTCAGTACTGAGGGAGCGCTGCACTGTCGGAGGGTCAGTACTGAGGGAGCGCTGCACTGTCGGAGGGTCAGTGCTGAGGGAGTGCCGCACTGTCGGAGGGTCAGTGCTGAGGGAGTGCCGCACTGTCGGAGGGTCAGTGCTGAGGGAGTGCCGCACTGTCGGAGGGTCAGTGCTGAGGGAGTGCCGCACTGTCGGAGGGTCAGTGCTGAGGGAGTGCCGCACTGTCGGAGGGTCAGTGCTGAGGGAGTGCCGCACTGTCGGAGGGTCAGTGCTGAGGGAGTGCCGCACTGTCGGAGGGTCAGTGCTGAGGGAGTGCCGCACTGTCGGAGGGTCAGTGCTGAGGGAGTGCCGCACTGTCGGAGGGTCAGTACTGAGGGAGCGCTGCACTGTCGGAGGGTCAGTACTGAGGGAGCGCTGCACTGTCGGAGGGTCAGTGCTGAGGGAGTGCCGCACTGTCGGAGGGTCAGTGCTGAGGGAGTGCCGCACTGTCGGAGGGTCAGTACTGAGGGAGTGCCGCACTGTCGGAGGGTCTGTACTGAGGGAGTGCCGCACTGTCGGAGGGTCGGTACTGAGGGAGTGCCGCACTGTCGGAGGGTCGGTACTGAGGGAGTGCCGCACTGTCGGAGGGTCGGTACTGAGGGAGTGTCGGAGGGTCGGTACTGAGGGAGTGTCGGAGGGTCGGTACTGAGGGAGTGTCGGAGGGTCGGTACTGAGGGAGTGTCGGAGGGTCGGTACTGAGGGAGTGTCGGAGGGTCGGTACTGAGGGAGTGTCGGAGGGTCGGTACTGAGGGAGTGTCGGAGGGTCGGTACTGAGGGAGTGCCGCACTGTCGGAGGGTCCTTGGAATGTCCCGAGCTGGTGAAATGCATTTCTTAACGTCGAGACTGTAAAATTAGCTGAGAGACCCCTGAAGTAGTTCAAACGTTGTCTCTCAATGTTCATTATGTCCTTTCAGTTTATTGGTTCATAGTAAAAAAAAAAACAGCACAACATGAATAGCAGTGGAATTGAAATGGCTAGCTGGTGAGGTGCATGTTCTGGATCACGGTTTAGATGTTTGGTTCCTGCAGTGGTGTGGCCTTTAATCTGGTCTGTCCCTTCAAGACCCGGCTGTGTTCCTGGGTGCCTGATGGCTGAAGGAATTTTCTGTCGGTTCACAGCTGCTGTGAAGATATCAGCTTCTCTCCTTGGAGCAGGGTTGCCAATGCTCTGGGATTGCTCTGGAATCTCCAGTGCTGAGGGAGTGCTGCCCTGTCAGAGGGTCAGTACTGAGGGAGTGCTGCCCTGTCGGAGGGTCAGTACTGAGGGAGTGTTGCACTGTCGGAGGGTCAGTACTGAGGGAGTGTTGCACTGTCGGAGGGTCAGTACTGAGGGAGCGCCGCACTGTCAGAGGGTCATTACTGAGGGAGTGCTGCACTGTCGGAGGGTCGGTACTGAGGGAGTGCTGCACTGTTGGAGGGTCAGTACTGAGGGAGCGCTGCACTGTCGGAGGGTCAGTACTGAGGGAATGCCGCCCTGTCAGAGGGTCATTACTGAGGGAGTGCCGCACTGTCGGAGGTTCGGTACTGAGGGAGTGCCGCACTGTCGGAGGGTCAGTACTGTGGGAATGCCGCACTGTCAGAGGGTCATTACTGAGGGAGTGCTGCACTGTCAGAGGGTCATTACTGAGGGAGTGCCGCACTGTCGGAGAGGCGGTACTGAGGGAGTGCTGCACTGTCGGAGGGGCGGGACGGAGGGGCGAGACTGAGGGAGTGCCGCACTGTCGGAGGGTCGGTACTGAGGGAGTGCCGTACTGTCGGAGGGTCGGTACTGAGGGAGTGCCGTACTGTCGGAGGATCGGTACTGAGGGAGTGCCGCACTGTCGGAGGATCGGTACTGAGGGAGTGCCGCACTGTCAGAGGGTCGGTACTGAGGGAGTGCCGCACTGTCGGAGGATCGGTACTGAGGGAGTGCCGCACTGTCGGAGGGGCGGTACTGAGGGAGTGCTACACTTTCAGAGGGTCAGTACTGAGGGAGTGTCGGAGGGCCGGGACTGAGGGAGTGCCGGAGGGTTGGGACTGAGGGAGTGCCGCACTGTCGGAGGGTTGGGACTGAGGGAGTGCCGCACTGACGGAGGGGCGGGACTGAGGGAGTGCCGCACTGTCGGAGGGGCGGGACTGAGGGAGTGCCGCACTGTCGGAGGGGCGGGACTGAGGGAGTGCCGCACTGTCGGAGGGGCGGGACTGAGGGAGTGCCGCACTGTCGGAGGGGCGGGACTGAGGGAGTGCCGCACTGTCGGAGGGTTGGGACTGAGGGAGTGCCGCATTGTCCTATGCACCATCCTTTGAATCAGGCCTTGAACAAGAGGGTCGCCTCTGCCCCATCAGGTGGGTGTAAAAGATCCCACGGCCACTATTTGGAAGACGAGCACGGGGGGGGGCGTGGGGCGGTGTTCTCCCCGGTGTCCTGAGGCCAGTATTTATCCCTCAACCGACATCACTTATAAAAAAAAAAAAATCAGATGACCTGGGTCATTATCACATTGCTGTTTGTGGGATCTTGCTGTGTGCAAATTGGCTGCCGTGTTTCCTACGTTGTAACAGTGGCCGCTCTTCAAAACGGGTCATTAGTTGTCTGTGAAGCTTTTGGGACATCCTGAAGGGCCGAAGAGGCCCTATTATAAAAGTGAGTCACGTTGCTGTTTCCCGTCAGAATAAGCGCCATCGTCCCTCTGCCGGCCAGATGTTCTGCTATTCGGACGCAATCCTTTCTAGAACAGCCTTCAGCGACTGTTTGAGTGTCTGTCGGTGCCTGTGGCCCATGAAGATGTAGATGATGGGGTTGAGGCAGCTGTTGAAGAGGATGAGGTTGTAGCTGAGGGTGGTTCCCAGCCGAATAGCCGTGCTGGGCTGAGCCGCCACCTTCAGGAGCTCGAAGACGTGATAGGGCAGCCAGCCGACGAAGAAGGCAGCCACGATGGTCGCCATGATCCTCTGGGGCCGGCCGGGGAGCCCCCCCCCCCCCCCCGCCCCGCAGTCTGACGGCGATGGTGGCGTAGGAGCCGGCGATGGCCGCGAACGGGAGCAGGAAGGCCAGCACGAAGCGGGCCAGGCTCAGCGCCTCTTGCCTCTGGCGTTGCAGGGTCCTCCCCTGCCCGCCTGTGGGGTCGCCGGGCCGCGCGTAGTTTAAGCGGCAGCTGGTGCGGTTGTCCCTCCGCCCCGAGGGGACGGCGTCGAGGAAGGCGAAGTAGGGGGCGGTGGCCAACAAGGCCAGGGCCCAGACGACCAAGCTGGCCCAGGCGGCGGCCCGCGGGTTGAGGCGGTTGCGTGTCCAGACGGGCGCGGAGGCGCAGCGCTGGGCACTGATGGCACCGAGCAGGAAGATGCTGCCGAAGAGGTTGAGATACTCAACGGAGACGCAGAGCTTGCACAGGACCCGGCCGAAGGGCCAGTGGTGACCCATGGCGATGTAGGCGAAGGAGAAGGGCAGGAAGAGGACGAAGGAGAAATCGGCAGCCGCCAGGTTGCAGGCGAAGACGCTGCCCACGGTCCTCTTCATCTTGCAGCCCGCCATCCACAGGACGAGACTGTTCCCGCTTATCCCCAGCAGGAACACCACAGCGTGCAGCAACAGGCTCACTCCTTGCAAGACCTGTGCGAGGGAGCCCTCCGAGAATTCAGTCTGGTTCACAATGCCGAACGAGAGGTTGAGAGCAGGTCTCGGGGTGGAGTCAGTCATGCTTATCTGAAAGGACACAGAAACAGAAAATCGGTTTTGTCAGCTTTCACCACCTCCTGCATCGAATCTTCAGCACGGGGAACTAACTAAACTGCTCCACCCATGAGAAGGTACTGATAAGATCATAGAACGATACAACATAGGAGGCGGAATCTCCATTTCAGCCACCCCCACATCATTCTCTTGGATGAGTAAGTCTCCTGTGATTCATCTCATCGTCCCTGTGCTAGCTCTTTGAAAGATCTATCCAATTAGTCCCCACTCTCCTCCCCCCCCCCCCCCCCCCCACCGCTCTTTCCCCCGTCCTCCTGCAGATTTCTCCCCTTCCAGTATTTCTCCAATTCTCCCCTTTTGAAAGTTACTATTGAATCTGCTTCCACCGCCCTTTCAGGCAGCGCGTTCCAGATCACAACAACTCACTGCGTCAAAAAAATTCTCCTCCTCTCCCCCCCTCTGGTTCTTTTACCCATTATCCTCAATCTGTGTCCCTCTGGTTACCGACCCTCCCGCCACTGGGAACAGTTTCTCCTCATTTACTCCATCAAAACCCCCTCATGATTTTGAACGCCTCGATTAAATCTCCCCCCTTAACCTTCTCTGCTCTAAGGAGAACAATCCCAGCTTCTCCCAGTCTCTCCACATTAACTGAAGTCCCTCATCCCTGGGACCATTCCAGTAAATCTCCCTCCGCACCCTCCCCAAGGACTCAGCTGGGGACGAACCCAGAGTTTGAGAAAGGGTTCGGCAATAACAGACTTGCATTGAGGTGTGCTACTGAATCACGTTCATTTTAGCATTAAAGAACAAAAACAAACTGCATTTCTATAGCGCCTTTAACATACTAAAACATCCCAAGGTCCTTCACAGGAGCGGAAATCAGGCCCAATTTGACCCTGCGTCACATAAGGAGATATTAGGACAGGTGACCACAAGCTTGGTCAAATGGGTAGGTTTTAAGAAAGAGAGAGAGAGAGGCGGAGAGGTTTAGGGAGGGAATTCCAGAGCTTAGGGCCCCAGGCAGCTGAAGGCACGGCCGCCAATGGTGGAGCGATGGGAATCGGGGGATGCACAAGAGACTGGAATTGGAGGAGCGTAGAGATCTCGTTGGGTTGTAGGGGCTGGAGAAGGTTACAGAGATAGGGAGGGTTGTAGGGGCTGGAGGAGGGAGGCAGAGTTCAAGGTTAGGAAGCAGTAGAATGGACGTCAAGGCACAACATTTAAACATCCCAGCATACTCAACTTGTCAGTAAGTTTCCATGTCCCGCTTTCTTAATCGGATAGTTACTCAGTGTCGAGACCTGCCACAGAACCTGAAGCAAGGGTGAAAGCTTCCTCAGTTCACAGACACCAGTTTCCTTTCTCACAACAAAGCCTGTTATATTCTGACCATATTAGGAGCCTCTGTTACAGGAACAGACCATTGATCTATTAATCCAGAACACAGAATGGGGATACTACTCCCACCAGTGTGTTTCACTGAATAATATCACTGAATGCAAATGCTAAGCTACAAGGAACAGAGTCCCCGTCAAACACTCCCCAGGACAGGTACAGCACGGGGGGGGGTTAGATACAGAGTAAAGCTCCCTCTACACTGTCCCCATCAAACACTCCCCAGGACAGGTACAGCACGGGGGTTAGATACAGAGTAAAGCTCCCTCTACACTGTCCCCATCAAACACTCCCAGGACAGGTACAGCACTGGGATTGGCTGCTCTCTGATTTGGGAGCCTGAGTGTTGAGAGCCTCAACGAGGTGCAGCTGAGAGTGCTGGTGGCAGTTGGAGGTTGCAGAGGTGGAGAGAGGAGCTGCACTGAGCAAAGGAGAGCAGCTACCAACAAGCAGAGGAAAACTCCAACAACAATCACCTTTAAAAGAGAAGAAAGGGACATTTTGTGGAAACAAGGCTTTGTCTGGAGGTGGGTGCTGAACACCAGTAATTTACTTTGGACTGTTGGGGGAGGAACAAGTGGCTGGAACAACAAGGGGTGGGGCTGCCAATTCAACAGGAATCTGTGCTGCTGCAAAAGCACACAGGAAAGCTCCCTCCCCACCCCAATTGCCAAGCCTGGGTCAGCTGAAGCTGCCCAGCTAAACAGACAGAAGGGGATAGATAGTGCCTGGGCAGCTTCAGCTGACCCAGGTGAAGACGACTCCCCCAACCAGAAGACCGGAAGACCAACTTCAAAGACTGTTTTAAGTGTACTGTGAGCACCACCTCCAGAAAGCAAGTCATCCCTTCCAGCCTGCCTTTGCCTCTCCTCTCTTACCTCAGCCTCTCCACTAACCTGTTGTTTGTTTGTTTGTCTTTTCAAATTTTTCTGTGAATCTGTTATTTAGTGTGCAAGTCCACAATTTGGGGTGGGTTTAGCTCTTGGACCCATGGCAAGCCCTTCATCACCGGTGGCGGGGCCCTCTACTACCTACGCAGCTGCAGCTTCTGTGGCTGCCCACGTGGCCCCGTCACCCTTTAAATTATTGACATGCAGCCATGGGGTGAAGAGCTATCCCCACCCCAACATGTCTATTGAGGCCTGCGTTAAGGCAATGGCCGTGGTTGTCGGCCCCTCGGCCATTGTTGCGGCCTCAAAGATGTATGGGAAGGCTGTGTTCTTTTTGAAGACCGAGCGGGCGGTGTCCCTGGCCCTGAGTAAAGGGCTCACTGTGGGGGGGACCTTCCTGCCAGTGGACCCTCTGGGGGCCACTGCGCATCGGATAATGTTGTCCAACGTCCCACCCTTCATTCCCAGTGAGCTCCTCCTCCCCCACCTGCACCATCTGGGGGAGGTGAGGTCGGGGATCACCCCAGTCCGGCTTGGTCTTCGGGAGCACAGCCTCCAACATGTCTACTCCTTCCGCCGCCAGTTATTTATGCAGCTGGCGCGGGAGGAGGACACGGAGGGCCAATTTTATGTGGAGTTCCAGGGGACGGCCTACCGCGTCTTCTGGACCTCGGATGGGGCGCGGTGCCACGTCTGCAAGGGTGTGGGGCATGTTCGTAAGAACTGCCCCAACCTCCCGGCCGCCAGCTCCACCTCGGTGGCCCAGAGTGGTTCCACAGCACCTCCTCCCACTCCCCCCGCAGATCCAACAGACACCGCTCAGTCGGTTCCGGAGGCTGTGGTTTTCACAGCCTCTGGCGGGAAGGGGAGCGTCCGTCCGAGCGGAAGGAAGACGCGGGGAAAAAAGAAACATCGTGAGGCGCGTCCCCTGGACACTTTGACTCAACCCGAGCCTGAGCTCAGCCCAAAGCCCATTCCCATGGAATCCACCTGTCCCAGGGCTGGGCTCAGGCCCAGGGTGACTAAAAAAGGAAAAAAGGGTGCGGAGGCGGAGGCCTCTGATGACATGGAGGTCTCTGAGTCTCCGCGCCCAAGTGCGAAAAAGAGGAGAAGGCACCCCTCCACAGAAATAACACAGGGCCCTGAGGTGCAGGGCCCATCTGTTGGAGGGGAGCTGCCTCCTGTTTCTGGTCCTCAGGTTCCCCCTACCGCCACCACCAAGGCTGCAAAGTCCGGGCAGGAGCACTCTATTCCTCAGGATGGAGGGGAGGGGATGGCCCCGGTACGTGAGGCCCCTCCTAAAGGAGTAAGTGGGGCCCTGCTTGTGGTGGGGGAGCCTGGGGAAACCGCCCATTCCGCCACTGCTACTGGGTCGGGTGCCCTGAATGAAGGGGAGGGCGAGGCCCCAGAGGGTCGGGCCTCCCAGCCGGAGTCCACCACCAACCAGGAGACACCCGACCCAGTTATAACTGAGAATGCTGCCCCATCTGCTGGGCCTGTGGGTGCTGGCGGAGCGGGACATGGCCTCCTCTCGCCGCCTCCAGTCTCGGCTCCGGCTGGTTTCCCGGAGTCCGGAACTTCTGTCTCCCCTGGACCACTCATTGGCCTGGGGATGGAGGTGGAGGGGGGTCCTGAACCGCTGGTGCCTACAGGCTCCAGTTTCACAATAGAACCCAGAGAGGACTCCTCCGCCATCGATCCTGGGGGTGGGATCGTGACGGAGGCGGGACCAGCTGGCGCGGCCGGGACGTCCGCCCCACAGTGTGTGGTGGATGTGTCGGCCGCTGGCGGTGACGACCCGGAGGAGGATGGGGATTCGGTGCGGGGCACGGAGGATGATCTTGATTCCATCGCCAGTGAGGTGGTGGAGTCCCTCGTGCCTCCCACCGAATCTCCTCTCATCCCCACGGCGGAACTCCGGGATTTCCTCGCGGCTTGCAGAGGTTGCCGCAATAAAGTTCAGCTGGCCCTCGACCGTTGGTCGAATCTGGCGCTGATCATCCAGTCCGTCCGTGCCGCCCTTAAGATAGCGGGCAAGCGCGCGGACGTGAAACTGGTTGAGAGGCGCCGTTTTAATGTGTTCCTCAATGGGTTGCTGGGGGAGTGGAGGGCCAGGTGCACTTCCACTCCCTCCTCACAGTGAGCTGTTGGTGACGGGTTTTAAGTACCTTTGACATGAAGATAACCATAGCCAGCCTCAACATCAACGGCAGCAGAGGGGCTCACCGCAGATTTCATAATCTCTCAGTCCTTAGGGAAGGGAGATATGCGGTGAGCTTTCTGCAGGAAACCCACACCGTTCCGGGAGACGAAGCCACCTGGCTCCTGGAGTGGCAGTGTGGGGTCTACATGAGTCACCTCACCCCTATTTCTAGTGGGGTGGCTATCTTGTTGGCCCCGACTTTTCAGCCGGAGATCTTGGGGGTCAAGGAGCTAGTGCCGGGCCGCTTGCTCCACCTCGCCGTTCGCCTGGGTAGCGTGCCGCTCCACTTTGTGAACGTGTACGCGCCCAGGCGCGGCGCTTTGCAAGCGCGCTTCTTTGAAGAAGTGTCCGCTCTCTTGAGCTCCATCGATAGCGGCGAGTGCATCATCCTCGGGGGGGATTTTAACTGCACCCTCGAGGTGGGGGATCGCTCCGGTCCCCAGCGCGGCCAAGCGTCGGTGGAGAAGTTGAGGGGACTGATCAGCTCCCTTAACTTGGTGGACGTCTGGCGGAATCTCCATCCCGACTCTTGCGCCTTCACGTGGAGGTCTGGAGGAGGGGGGTCGCGAATCGACCGCCTCTACATTTCGCAGGCGTACGTCTCCCGCGTTTCGGCGGCCTCCATGCGGCTGGTGCCGTGCTCGGACCACCGCCTGGTGTGGGCGGAGTTCACTCTGCTCCGCACGCGGGCGGGGTCCGCGTACTGGCACTTTAACAACCGGCTGCTGGAGGACGTGCGATTTCGGGACTCGTTCTGTCGATTCTGGGCCGACTGGAGAAGGAAGCAGGGGGGCTTCCCCTCCTTGAGGCTATGGTGGGATGTGGGCAAGACTCACATCCGCGTCTTCTGTCAGGAGTACGCGAAGGGGTCGACCAAGAGGCGGGAGGCCGAGGTCAGGCGCCTTGAGAGGGAGGTGCTCGACTTGGAATCCCGCCTCGGTCATGCCGTCGCGGACCCGGCCCTGTGGCAGGCGTACAAAGAGAAGAAGGGCGCGCTGAGGAACCTGCAGCTCATAGGGTCCCGAGGCGCGTACGTGAGGTCGCGGATCCAGATCCTGGAAGATTTGGACCGCGCCTCACCCTTCTTCTACTCGCTGGAAAAATGGCGGGGGGTCCGTAAGCAGCTCGTCGAGCTGCTGGCCAACGACGGATCCTCCATCACGGATCCGGAGGGAATGGGCCTCCTGGTCCGGACTTATTACAGTGCGTTGTTCTCTCCGGATCCGTCCAGCGAGGATGCGCGCAGAGTTTTGTGGGAGGACCTGCCGCAGGTCAGCCCGGAGGGCGCCGAAGGATTGGAGGCTCCGCTCACGTTGGCGGAGCTGACTGGCGCCCTCCACCAGCTCTCGAGGGGCAAATCCCCAGGGCTGGATGGGTTGACCGTGGAGTTCCTCAGGACGTTCTGGGACGTCCTGGGGGACGATTACGCACGGGTCCTGGGGGAAAGCCTGGCGACCGGGGAGATGCCCCTCTCGTGGCACAGGGCGGTCATCGTCCTGCTGCCGAAGAGGGGCGATCTCCGCCTGCTTAAAAACTGGCGTCCGGTCTCCCTCCTCAGCACGGATTATAAGATCTTTGCCCGGGCTATGTCTACCCGCCTGGGCTCCGTGCTGGCCCACATGATCCACCCCGACCAGTCCTACACGGTCCCGGGCCGGTCCATCCAGGACAACATCCACCTGGTCCGGGACCTGATCCATCTTTCCCAGAGGACTGGTCAGTCGGTCGCCTTTCTCTCCCTCGATCAGGAGAAGGCGTTCGACAGGGTGGATCACGATTACCTTTTCGGGACTCTGCGCGCTTTCGGACTCGGGCCGCATTTCGTGGCCCGGGTCCGACTTTTATACGCCGCCGCAGAGTGTCTAGTCAAAGTTAACGGGTCCTTGACGGCGCCCCTTCGATTTGGGAGAGGAGTGCGTCAGGGGTGCCCCATGTCCGGCCAATTGTATACCATCTGCGTGGAGCCCTTCCTGTGCCTGCTTCGCAGGAGGTTGACGGGATTGGCTCTGCGCGAGCCGGCCATGCGGGTCGTCCTCTCGGCTTACGCCGACGACGTGCTCCTCGCAATCACAGATCCCGTTGACTTGCGGAAGATGCGCGACTGCCAGCAGACCTTTTCTGCCGCGTCCTCCGCGAGGATCAATTGAGAGAAATGTAGCGGACTCCTGGTTGGTCAGTGGCGGGTGGACTCCCTGCCGGAGGAGATGACACCTTTTGCGTGGAGCACCACGCACCTCCTCTATCTGGGAGTCCACCTTAGCCCCGCTGAGGAAGCCTGGCCGGCAAACTGGCAGGAGTTGGAGGCGAAAGTCACCGCTCGGCTGGGGCGCTGGACAGGACTGCTCCGAGTGCTTTCCTACAGGGGCCGAGCGTTGGTCATAAACCAACTGGTGGCCTCCATGCTGTGGTACCGGTTGGTCACTTTGGCCCCGCCCCCTGTATTTGCCACCAAGATCCAGAAGAAACTCGTCGATTTCTTCTGGGGCAAGAGGAAACACTGGGTCTCTGCCGCGGTCCTGAGTCTCCCGATCGAGGAGGGCGGTCAGTCGCTGGTGTGCGTCCGCACCCAGGCTGCGACTCTCCGCCTTTGGACCCTGCAGAGATACCTGTACGTCGAGCGTCCTCCCAGATGGTGTGCGCTGGCGACGTATTTTTTCCGCCAGTGTCACTGCCTTCAAGACGACACGCAGCTCCCGGTGGAGTCCGTTAGCCGCGCCTCTCTGAGGGAGTTGCCTGTCTTTTACCGGGATCTTTTCCGAGTCTGGAACATGGTCGCCTCCAGTCAGGGCGCTCCCCCGCCGGCGGAGGAGAGCGCCTCGGCTGTCCGGGCGGCCGACTCAGGGGACGGTCCGGCGGGCGGAGGAGTAGCCGAAACCCCCGGGACGCCCCTCACTGCGGGTGGCGAGGGGGCTCGGGAGTGCGGAGCGATCCCGGCCGAGCTGACCTCCGCTCGGCCGGAACTGCTCATCGGACCCAGGCCCCGAAACCCTCCTCAGGAGCCGGTCCCGCACAATCCGAGCCGCCACTCGGAAATGCCCTCCGTGCCATTCCAATCGGCGCGGAGGGGTTTCCTGTACGGGCTGCTCCTGCACACTCTCCACTTCCTCGCCCTCGTCAGCCGGCCGGACACGCCCTGGCGGTCCGCGTTGCCATCTGGCGGCGAGGGGAAACCCCGATGGAGGTCTCTCTACGCGGGAGTCTTCCCCCTTTACATCGGGGACCTGGGGTGGAGGGTGCTACACAGAGCAGTCCCGTGCAATAGGCTTTTAAGTAGGTTCACGGACTCCCAGGCCAGCTGTACTTTCTGCGGCCTGGACGAGTCCGTGTTCCACATTTATACGGAGTGTGCGAGGTTGCAGCCCCTATTTGAGTATCTGAAGGGGCTGCTCCTCAAATTCTGGCTGCACTTCAGTCCCACGCTCCTGATCTTTGGGCACCCGGTGCGGAGGGGCTTGGGCCGGGGGGAGGATCTCCTCGTCGGTCTGCTCCTGGGCCTGGCCAAGGTGGCAATTCACAGGTCCAGGTTGCGGGCCGTCGGGGGGTCTGTCCTCCCCCATTGCCTGCCCCTCTTCCGCGGTTACGTTCGCGCCCGGGTGTCCCTGGAGAAGGAGCATGCGGTGTCCGCCGGTACGCTTGAGGCCTTCCGCGACCGGTGGGCACCGCAGGGACTGGAGTGCATCGTCGACGCCGAGAATGGCATTTTAATTTGAGTTTTTTGTTTATTTATCTGGTTTTAATAAAGTTATTTTGAAAAGATAAGTGTGTATATAAAGGGGGCCTGAGGAATAAAGGCCCCCTCGACATAAAAAAAAAACGGGGGTTCGATACAGAGTAAAGCTCCCTCTTAATTTTTGATTAAAGTTTAAAACGACTTATGAAATTTGCTTCCACTATCTTTTCAGAAAGAGCATTCCAGATCCGAACAGCTCTGTTGAAAAAAAAAATCTCTTCTTTCTCCTGTCTGCCAATGATTTTAAATCTGTGACCTCCAGTTGTTGACCTGCTCACCAAAGGGAATAGAGCAGATGGTGGAAAAACTCTCAAACTTCTCGTTCTCTTGGAAACTCTTAACCTTTTCTGCTCTCAGGGGAACAGCCCTAACAATTCCCTCTCAATTTTTTTTTGGCGGGGGGGGCGGGGGTGGGGAGTGCGCGCACAAGATTGAAGTGAGCAATTGTTTTTTTTTGCGGGGCAAACGTGTCCAAGGCCTGAGTGGGGGTTTTCGGATATGTTGCAAAATTCCCGAGATTCTGGCAAGGACCTAGCAGATTGGAACCGTGCAAATGTAACATCCCTATTTGGGAAAGGGGGGAGATAGAAAGCTGGAAACTCTTGGCCAGTCTGAAAAGGTTAAGTGAAGAAGCAAAAAAAAAAATTGGCGAACGGAGTATTATTACTCCAGAGAGCAGCGGAGGCTGGTTTATGGAATATATTCAAGAATGTTGGACAGATTTTTCATCGACAAAGGGAATAAAGTGTAATGGGGGGCAGGCAGGAAAGCGGAATTAAATGCCGCAATCAGAGCCCCTGTTCCTGTGTAACAAGCTTGAGAAGGGGCTGAATGGACCTCCTCCTGTTCCTGTGTAACAGGCTCGAGAGGGGCCGAATGGTCCTCCTCCTGTTGCTGTGTAACAGGCTCGAGAGGGGCCGAATGGACCTCCTCTTGTTGCTGTGTAACAGGCTCGAGAGGGGCCGAATGGAGCAGGCTTGAGGGTCAAATAGCCGACTCCTGCTCCGATTTCTTACGTTCCCTTGTCCCACTGTCTTAATCGGATAGTTACTCGACGTGAAGACCTTCCACGGAATTTGAAGCTGGATTAAAAAGTGTCTTGGTTCACAGACGCCAGTTCCTTTTCTCACCTGAAAGCCTGTGCGATATTCTGACCGTATCAGGAGCCCTCTGCTACAGGGACAGACCAATGGCCTATTAATGCGGGACGCGGTCAGAATGAGAGTACTGCCGGCGCCCAGCGTGTCTCACTGGACAATGTCGCCAAAATGCAAAGCTACAAGGAACAGAGTGAAGCTCCCGCTACGCTGTCCCGTCAAACACTCTCCGGGCAGTTATAGAAAATAAAAAAGGGGCAGTTTATGGGAGCACTTCCTGGTGTGCAGTCAGCTGTGCCTGTACGGGTTTGCGGGAGCAGCAACTGGAGAAGAGAGAGCAGAGAGTTACAACACCAGCGTGGAACTGATTCTGTCTGTTGGAGTGAAGGACCTGCGAGTTATTTCAGAGAGGTGGGTGTTGGAGCACTCGTGAGCTGTTCCGCTTGGAGTGTTGGGGGGAGGGAGGAGATGCTGGAAGATCCAGGGGTGGGGCTCAAAGATTCTATAGAGGGGGGGGGGGAGGGTGGCCCTGTGTTTGCTTTTGTGCTTTCTCCTCCATCTTGCACCAAGGGGGCTCGGGATGGCTGGAGCCGCCCGGGTGAAGAAACTCTTTGTAACGACAGCAGTAAGCGGAAAGGACCGGGCTTCTCCAGCCTCCCTGGGAGAAGACCCCTCCCCTGACCGGAAGACTGGACTTTGTGTTCTCTGCAGTAAGGGGCCCCGACCACCAATTTAACACAAGCATCCTCGCAGCTTTTCTCTCCTTTTCCACCACTCAGCTACCTATCCTCTCCTCCTCTTTTCCTTTTCCTTTCCAACCCATCCTCCTCTACTCCCAGCCCCCGCCAATCATATCGGTTAAATTCTGAACAAAACTGTTGTTTGCTTTATTTGTTAGGGGTGGGCGTGTCTCTTCGACTCCGTGGCAAGCCCCTCTTTGCCGGTAGTGGGGTCTGTCTTGCATGCTGATGTGGCGACTGCAGCTGCACCCATTTCCCCATCATCATTTATGCTGTTAACATCAAAGCATGTGATTAAGAGCCGCGTCCACCCCAATATGGCAGTAGAGGTATGAATAAAGGTTGTCAGCCCCTCGGCCATTGTTGCTGCCTGTAAAATGTACGGGAAGGCAGTGTTTTTCCTGAAGACCGAGCGGGCGGTTTCCTTGGCCCTGAGCAAAGGGGCTCACTGTGGGCGGTACCTTTCTGCCAGTGGACACCCCCCTGTATGCCACTCTGCAGCAGGTCACCTTGTCTAATGCCCCGCCCATCATTCCTGGTGAGCTCCTCCTCTCCCATCTTGCACCACCCGGGGGAGGTGAAGACGGGGCTTACCCCAGTCCCGCTCGGTCTCTGGGAGAGCAGCCTCCTGGCGTGTGTACTCCTTCCGCCGCCAGCTCTTTGTGCAGCTGGCACGGGAGGAGGTTGCGGAAGGCCAGTTTAATGTGGGGTTCCAGGGGGTGGCCTACTGTGAGTCCTGGACAGTATTGGTAGGAGTGACCACCGCACAGTTGTTGTGGAGACGAAGTCCCACCCTCACGTTGAGGATACCCTCCTTCTTGTTGTGTGGCACTATCACCGTGCTAAATGGGATAGATTTCGAACAGATCCAGCAATGCAAAACTGGGCATCCATGAGGCGCTGTGGGCCATCAGCAGCAGCAGAATTGTACTCAACCACAATCTGTAACCTCATGGCCCGGCATATCCCCCACTCTACCATTACCATCAAGCCAGGAGACCAACCCTGGTTCAATGAAGAGTGCAGGAGAGCATGCCAGGAGCAGCACCAGGCATACCTCAAAATGAGGTGTCAACCTGGTGAAGCTACAACACAAGGACTATCTGCGTGCCAAACTGCGTAAGCAGCATGCGATAGACAGAGCGAAGCGATCCCATAACCAACGGATCAGATCTAAGCTCTGCAGTCCTGCCACATCCAGCCGTGAATGGTGGTGGACAATTAAACAACCAACTGGAGGAGGTGGCTCCACAAATATCCCCATCTTCAATGATGGGGGAGCCCAGCACATCAGTGTGAAAGATAAGGCTGAAGCATTTGCAACAATCTTCAGCTAGAAGTGCCGAGTTGATGATCCATCTCGGCCCCCTCCTGAAGTCCCCAGCATCACAGATTCCAGACTTCAGCCAATTCGATTCACTCCGCGTGATATCAAGAAACGACTGAGGGCACTGGATACTGCAAAGGCTATGGGCCCTGACAATATTCCGGCAATAGTACTGAAGACCTGTGCTCCAGAATTTGCCGCGCCCCGAGGCAAGCTGTTCCAGTACAGCTACAACACTGGCATCTACCCTGCAATGTGGAAAATTGCCCAGGTATGTCCTGTACACAAAAAGCAGGACAGCCCAATCCGGCCAATTACCGCCCCATCAGCCTACTCTCAATCATCAGTAAAGTGATGGAAGGTATCATTGACAGTGCTATCAAGCAGCACTTGCTTAGCAATAACCTGCTCAGTGATGCTCAGTTTGGGTTCCGCCAGGGCCACTCAGCTCCTGACCTCATTACAGCCTTGGTTCAAACATGGACAAAAGAGCTGAACTCAAGAGGTGAGGTGAGAGTGACTGCCCTTGACATCAAGGCAGCATTTGACCGAGTATGGCATCAAGGAGCCCTAGCAAAACTTAAAGTCAATGGGAATCGGGGAAAGCCCTCCGCTGGCTGGAGTCATACCTAGTGCAAAGGAAAATGGTTGTGGTTGTTAGAGGTCAATCATCTGAGCTCCAGGACATCACTGCAGGAGTTCCCCAGGGTAGTGTCCTAGGCCCAACCATCTTCAGCTGCTTCATCAATGACCTTCCTTCAATCATAAGGTCAGAAGTGGGGATGTTCGTTGATGATTGCACAATGTTCAGCACCATTCGTGACTCCTCAGATACTGAAGCAGTCCATGTAGAAATGCAGCAAGGCCTGGACAATATCCAGGCTTGGGCTGATAAGTGACAAGTAACATTCGCGCCACACAAGTGCCAGGCAATGACCATCTCCAACAAGAGAGAATCTAACTATCTCCCCTTGACATTCAATGGCATTACCATCACTGAATCCCCCACTATCAACATCCTAGGGGCTACCATTGACCAGAAACTGAACTGGAGTAGCCCATATAAATGCCATGGCTACAAGAGCAGGTCAGAGGCGAGGAATCCTGCGGTGAGTAACTCACCTCCTGACTCCCCAAAGCCTGTCCACCATCTACAAGGCGCAAGTCAGGAGTGTGATGGAATACTCTCCACTTGCCTGGATGGGTGCAGCTCCAACAACACTCAAGAAGCTCGACACCATCCAGGACAAAGCAGCCCACTTGATTGGCACCCCATCCAGAAACATTCACTCCCTCCACCACTGACGCACAGTGGCAGCAGTGTGTACCATCTACAAGATGCACTGCAGCAACGCACCAAGGCTCCTTAGACAGCACCTTCCAAACCTGCGACCTCTACCAACTAGAAGGACAAGGGCAGCAGATACATGGGAACACCACCACCTGCAAGTTCCCCTCCAAGTCACACACCATCCTGACTTGGAACTATATCGGCCGTTCCTTCACTGTCGCTGGGTCAAAATCCTGGAACTCCCTTCCTCACCGCACTGTGGGTGTACCTACCCCACATGGACTACAGCGGTTCAAGAAGGCAGCTCACCACCACCTTCTCAAGGGCAATTAGGGATGGGCAATAAATGCTGGCCTGGCCAGCGACGCCCACATGCCATGGATGAGTAATAATTTTTTTAAAATTAATTCTCTGCTCTCTTGCTCCCTCTTCCCATCCTGAGAGCAAGAGGGAGGGACTGAGATAGTGTGCAGAGGGAGATTGAGATAGAGAGAGAAAAGGGGAGAGGTAGACATGAAAAGTGAGTAACAGAGAGGAGAAAGAGGGTTTCCGAGAGTGTGAGAGGGGAATAGAATGAAGAGAGATTACCTCTCTCCCAGTGCTTATCACTCCAAAAAAAAAAAGAGGTTAGATACAGAGTAAAGCTCCCTCTACACTGTCCCATCAAACACACCTATGATTAAGCTTGTAGTTCACGTATAGAAGATTTCAGGGTAATCTAATAGAGGTGTTTGAAGGAGCTGATTGGGTGGATAGAGAGGCACTACTTCTTCAGTTGGGAGAACCAGGCTAAATAGAGAAGATTCAGAGGGGAAGTGAAAAAGCAAATAAGAGAAGCAAAGAGAGAGCATGAAAAGAGACTGGCAGCTAATATCAAAGAGAATCCCAAGTCTTCTCTTGACATATAAATAGTAAAAGGGTGATAAAAGGAGGAGTGAGGCCAATTTGGGATGAAAAGGGGAATTTACGCATGGAATAAAAGGGTATAGCTGAGGAATTAAATGAATACTTTGCATCTGTCTTTACCAAGGAAGAAGATGCAACCCAGGCCACAGTGAAAGAAGAGGTAAGCAATACACTAGAAGATTTTAAAATTGATAAGGAGGAGGTATTTGATAGGCTGTCCAAACTTAAAGTGGATAAAGCACCAGGACCAGATGAAATGCATCCAAGGATCCTGAGGGAAGTGAGAGTGGAAATTGCGGAGGCACTGACCATAATTTTCCAGTCTTCCTTAGACTCGGGGGTGGTGCCAGAGGACTGGAGAATTGCAATGTTACACCCTTGTTCAAAAAAGGGTGTAAAGATAAGCCCAGCAACTACAGGCCAGTCAGTTTAACTTCGGTGGTGGAGAATCTTCTAGAAAAAATAATTCGGGGCAAAATTAATAGTTACATGGACAAATGCGGGTTAATTAAGAGAAGCAAAAGCGACACGAGGGAAAACTTTTTCACGCAGCGAGTGGTTAAGGTCTGGAATGCGCTGCCTGAGAACGAGGTGGAGGCAGGTTCAGTTGAGGCATTCAAAAGGGAATAAGACTGTTATCTGAAAAGGAAGAATGTGCAGGGTTACGGGGAGCAGGCAGGGGGAATGGCAATAGCTCATTCGGAGAGCTAGTGCGGACATGATGGGCCGAATGGCCTCCTTCTGCACTGTAACAATTCTGTGATTCTGGGACTGGACGGTGCTCAGGCCACAAATAGCCAGACTCAACAAAGGCATCCCAAGACCTTCAGTGGCTGAGACACGGTGTATAAGAGCAGGGAGGTTATGCTAGAACTGTATACAACACTAGTTAGGCCACAGCTAGAGTACTGCCCCGACAGTTCTGGTCACCACATTACAGGAAGGATGTGATCACTCTAGAGAGGTTACAGAGGATGTTGCTGGGAATGGAGAAGTTTCACTGAGGATTGGCTGGGGGTTTTCTTTGGAACAGAGGAGGCTGAGGGGGAGATTTAATGGAGGTGTATAAAATTATGAGGATCCGGGATAGAGTGGTTAGGAAGGACCTATTTCCCTTAGCAGTGGAAGGGATTAGAGGGGAATTGAGGAGTAAATTTTTCACCCGGGGTGGTGGGGATCTGGAACTCACTGCCTGAAAAGGGTAGTTGAGGCAGAAACCCTCAAATCATTTGAAAAAAAAACGCTTGGAGATGCACTGGAGCTACGGAGCAAGAGCGTGGGAGGAGAGGAGAGTGGGAATAGGCTGGATAGCTCTTTGCCGGCCAGCACGGACACGATGGATCAAATGGCCTCCTCCTGTGCCATAGATTTTCGATGGAACTCTCTGAGTCCCCTCCCTCCTTGAAATCGTAAGACTGAGTGAGGGAGCCTTGACTGATATTTATCCTCCCCCTCCAGTCATCTCTCTGCCTTCTGGCCCCCACCCCACCCCAGCCCTCTCTCTGCCTGATTCCTCCCCTGCCTCTCTCCCTCTCATCTGTTCTATTCGTGAAAGCCAGGTGGTGAAGGGTAGAATTGGAGAAAGTCTTTACACACTTTCATAAGCATTTATTTGCAGAGTGACACATTGCAAATATGTAACTCCGAACCCAAGTACAGTTTCAGTCAGTTCCTATTTATAGGGGCTCGGGTGAATCCCCAGTTAATGTTCACCACCTGCATATAATTAAGTTCAATTTAATATACAATTAACACCATCTTCCATTCCCCTTCCTCGATAATTCCCTTCCCTCTCATTTCTATTCTTCCTTCTTCTCCTCTCCTCTCTCTGCCTTTTTCCTTCCCTCTCCCTCCCACCGTCCCTTTCTTTTCCTCTCCCTCCTCCATCCCTCTACTCCCTCCCACCCACTCTCTCCGGTATCACTCTCCTGCCTCCTTCTTCCCTCTGTCGCCTTCTTTCTCACACCCTGCCTCCTTCCCTTCCCCTTGCTCTCCCTCCTCCCCTTTTGCAGGGACTGAATGCCAATCCTGCCCTTATTGGAGACCTCCCTGGTAAGATTGGTCAGCTGTGCACCGAGCAGACACTGAGAACTTGAAGCTTCCTTGCCTGTTCCACTCTGGGCCACCCTGGGAGTGTATTTATCAAAAAGCCGGGGGACACGAGGGGCGAGTGGGAAGTGGGGAGGGGGTTGGGGGTGGGGGGGGGGGTGTTTGTGGGTGAATCGAATTTCTGGAAACATTGACTGAAGTTACGAAATACAATATTGCTTCATGAACATAATTCTGTAATTTATCATGTCTCCAAACCTCCATATCATCTAAAGTCTGAAGACTTGCATTTCGATAGCGCCTTTTACCAGCTCAGGACGTCCCAAAGTGATTCACAGTCAGCGGAGTTCTTTTTTTGAAGTGTGCTCACTGTTGTAATGTAGGAAACGTGGCAGACAATTTGCGCACAGCAAGATCCCACAAACAGTAATGCGATAATGACCCAGATCATTTTTTTTTTTAGTGATGTTGGTTGAGGGATAAATATTGTCCCCAGGACACTGGGGAGAACTCCACCCCCCCCGCCGCTCTTCTTCCAAATGGTGGCTGTGGGATCTTTTACACCCCCCCTGAGGGGGCAGACGGGGGCCTCGGTTTAATGTCTCATCTGAAAGATTTACACAGGAACAGGAGGAGGCCATTCAGCCCCTCGAGCCTGTTCCTCCATTCAATTAGATCATGACTGATCTGTATCTTAACTCCATCTCCCCCCCTTGGTTCTGTAACCCTTAATCCCCTCACCCAGTAAAAATCCATCAATCTCAGGTTTGAAGTTTTCAATTGACCCCCCGGCCTCGACAGCTTTTTTTGGGGGAGAGAGTTCCAGATTCCCACTCCCCTTTGTGTGAAGAAGTGCTTCCTGACATCACCCCCTGAACGGCCTGGCTCTGATTTTAAGGTTCTGCCCCCTTGTTCTGGACTCCCCTCTCCCCCACCAGAGGAAATAGTTTCTCTCTATCGACCCGATCGAATCCTTTAATCATCTTAAACCCCTCGATTCGATCACCCCCCTTAATCTTCTACACTTGAGGGAATACAAGCCCAGTCTGTGCAACCTGTCCTTGTAAATTAACCCTTTCAGCCCCGGGATCATTCTGGTGAATCTGCACTGCACCCTGCCCCCGAGGACAGTATATCCTTCCTGAGGGGCAGGGGACCCAGAACTGAACACAGTGACTGCAGACGGGGTCTGATTAGAACTTATGTAACTGTTCCTGAAATGTTATAAATCTCTCACATTCAGCTGTGTTGCCACAATCCAGTGTTCCAGAATCACCGAGTCAATTACGGCACAGATGTGGGACATTCGACCCATCGAGTCCAAGCCGGGCTGTCCACGGAGCAATCCAGTCAGTCCCACTCCTCTGATCGATCCCCGTAGCCCTGCAAATTTATTTCCTTCACGTGCCCATCCAATTTCCTTTTGAAACCATTGAACAGTGTAGGTCTATCTCGCTCACCTCACCCCCCTCCCCGTACATTGCGTTGTTTTAACGGAAAGCCGGAGGGCCCTGGCTGAAGGTTCCTGAAGGGACCCGGGCTACGAAGCCCAGCCCGCAGTTCGAACCGCCACTTGTCGGAAAGTGTCTCTCACGCTCAGCGGCGGGGGGGTCGGTGAGACGGTTTCGGAAGCAGAGCGTAGTCGGAAGGCTGAGATCCTCGGTGTGGGCCAGCGCTCAGGGTGTGACATCGCGGCGCACGACTGTGTCTTTAACCCCGCCCTCTTAAACCCAGGTCCCGTCCCCCCGCCTCGCCGTTAGCCCCCACTTCTGAAAACCCAATCCCAGCATTAAACTCAGAGTGTGCGCACGGAACACGGCCGAGAATTTATTCTTCCGAAAAGGACACTCACTTACTCTGCTGTCGGGCCAGGAACCTTCTGCAAGGTCCAGCTCGGGAGACGCCAACAGGAACTTATCTTGGTTGGAAGCGTCATGCAGGCGTATCAAACAGAGAGAAACACGGAGCATGGATTGTAAAACACCAAGGTCTGCTCTCCAGGCTATTAGGACCCATCTCACTTCCTCACAAAGCTCCCAGGCAGGAAGAAAAACTACATTCCAAGAGGGAGGCTTTCGTTCTCAGAACATCTCTGACATGTTGCTTCCTTATTTTTAGCTCCACCTGCTTTTACCACTTTAGCCAGAAATAGTAAGTCTGACGGAAGTTACACACTCTGGTTAATGATATCATCATCGCTGCAGAAAAGCTTCTCTCTATTTGTGAATGAACAGTCTGAATGGGGAAGTGGAGCAGAGGGAGCGGGGACAACAGATACACCAATCACGAGAAACAGCAATGCAAATTAATAAGGCCATTAAAAAAGCGAACCAATCACTGCGCTTCATTTACAGAGAGATAGAATTGGAAAGCAGAGACGTGAGGGTAAACCTTCATAAAATTTTGATAAAAGTCCACTTGCAGCACTGTGCACAGTTCCGATCTCCATATACCTTGGTTAGACCACACTCGGAGCACTGTGCACAGTTCCGATCTCCATATACCTTGGTTAGACCACTCTTGGAGCACTGTGCACAGTTCCGGTCTCCATATACCTTGGTTAGTCCACACTCAGAGCACTGTGCACAGTTCCGGTCTCCATATACCTTGGTTAGACCACACTTGGAGCACTGTGCACAGTTCCAGTCTCCATATCCCTTGGTTAGACCACACTCGGAGCACTGTGCACAGTTCCGGTCTCCATATCCCTTGGTTAGACCACACTCGGAGCACTGTGCACAGTTCCAGTCTCCATATACCTTGGTTAGTCCACACTCAGAGCACTGTGCACAGTTCCGGTCTCCATATACCTTGGTTAGACCACACTTGGAGCACTGTGCACAGTTCCAGTCTCCATATCCCTTGGTTAGACCACATTCGGAGCACTGTGCACAGTTCCGGTCTCCATATCCCTTGGTTAGTCCACACTGGGAGCACTGTGCACAGTTCCAGTCTCCATATCCCTTGGTTAGACCACATTCGGAGCACTGTGCACAGTTCCAGTCTCCATATCCCTCGGTTAGACCACACTCGGAGCACTGTGCACAGTTCCAGTCTCCATATCCCTTGGTTAGACCACACTCGGAGCACTGTGTACAGTTCCGGTCTCCATATACCTTGGTTAGACCACACTTGGAGCACTGTGCACTGTTCCAGTCTCCATATCCCTTGGTTAGACCACACTGGGAGCACTGTGCACAGTTCCGGTCTCCATATCCCTTGGTTAGACCACACTCGGAGCACTGTGCACAGTTCCGGTCTCCATATACCTTGGTTAGACCACACTCGGAGCACTGTGCACACTTCCAGTCTCCATATCTCTCGGTTAGACCACACTCGGAGCACTGTGTACAGTTCCGGTCTCCATATCCCTTGGTTAGACCACACTCGGAGCACTGTGCACAGTTCCAGTCTCCATATACCTCGGTTAGACCACACTCGGAGCACTGTGCACAGTTCCAGTCTCCATATCCCTCGGTTAGACCACACTTGGAGCACTGTGTACAGTTCCAGTCTCCATATCCCTTGGTTAGACCACACTCGGAGCACTGTGTACAGTTCCAGTCTCCATATCCCTTGGTTAGACCACACTGGGAGCACTGTGCACAGTTCCGGTCTCCATATCCCTTGGTTAGACCACATTCGGAGCACTGTGTACAGTTCCGGTCTCCATATCCCTTGGTTAGACCACACTCGGAGCACTGTGTACAGTTCCGGTCTCCATATCCCTTGGTTAGACCACACTCGAAGCACTGTGCACAGTTCCAGTCTCCATATACCTCGGTTAGACCACACTCGGAGCACTGTGCACAGTTCCAGTCTCCATATCCCTCGGTTAGACCACACTCGGAGCACTGTGTACAGTTCCGGTCTCCATATCCCTTGGTTAGACCACACTCGAAGCACTGTGCACAGTTCCAGTCTCCATATACCTCGGTTAGACCACACTCGG
The DNA here is from genome assembly GCF_036365525.1 of Heterodontus francisci. Classification (NCBI taxonomy): domain Eukaryota; kingdom Metazoa; phylum Chordata; class Chondrichthyes; order Heterodontiformes; family Heterodontidae; genus Heterodontus; species Heterodontus francisci. Next base: position 40,424,862 of record NC_090409.1, read on the forward strand.
AGCACTGTGCACAGTTCCAGTCTCCATATCCCTTGGTGAGACCACACTCGGAGCACTGTGCACAGTTCCAGTCTCCATATACCTTGGTTAGACCACACTCGGAGCACTGTGCACAGTTCCAGTCTCCATATCCCTCGGTTAGACCACACTTGGAGCACTGTGCACAGTTCCAGTCTCCATATCCCTCGGTTAGACCACACTCGGAGAACTGTGCACAGTTCCAGTCTCCATATCCCTTGGTTAGACCACACTGGGAGCACTGTGCACAGTTCCGGTCTCCATATCCCTTGGTTAGACCACACTCGGAGCACTGTGTACAGTTCCGGTCTCCATATCCCTTGGTTAGACCACACTCGGAGCACTGTGTACAGTTCCGGTCTCCATATCCCTTGGTTCGACCACACTCGAAGCACTGTGCACAGTTCCAGTCTCCATATACCTTGGTTAGACCACACTGGGAGCACTGTGCACAGTTCCAGTCTCCATATACCTCGGTTAGACCACACTCGGAGCACTGTGCACAATTCCAGTCCCCTTATCCCTCGGTTAGACCACACTCGGAGCACTGTGTACAGTTCCGGTCTCCATATCCCTTGGTTAGACCACACTCGAAGCACTGTGCACAGTTCCAGTCTCCATATACCTCGGTTAGACCACACTCGGAGCACTGTGCACAGTTCCAGTCTCCATATACCTTGGTTAGACCACACTCGGAGCACTGTGCACAGTTCCGGTCTCCATATCCCTTGGTTAGACCACACTCGGAGCACTGTGTACAGTTCCGGTCTCCATATCCCTTGGTTAGACCACACTCGGAGCACTGTGCACAGTTCCAGTCTCCATATACCTTGGTTAGACCACACTCGGAGCACTGTGCACAGTTCTGGTCTCGATATACCTTGGTTAGACCACACTTGGAGCACTGTGCACAGTTCCGGTCTCCATATACCTTGGTTAGACCACACTCGGAGCACTGTGCACAGTTCCGGTCTCCATATCCCTTGGTTAGACCACACTCGGAGCACTGTGCACAGTTCTGGTCTCCATATCCCTTGGTTAGACCACAGTTGGAGCACTGTGTACAGTTCCAGTCTCCATATACCTTAGTTAGATCACACCTGGAGCACTGTGCACAGTTCTGGTCTCCATATACCTTGGTTAGACCACACTTGGAACGCTGTGCACAGTTCTGGTCTCCATATCCCTTGGTTAGATCACACCTGGAGCACTGTGTACAGTTCCGGTCTCCATATACCTTGGTTAGACCACAATCGGAGCACTGTGCATAGTTCCGGTCTCCATATCCCTTGGTTAGATCATACTTGGTGCACTGTGCACAGTTCCAGTCTCCATATTCCTTGGTCAGACCACACTCGGAGCACTGTGCACAGTTCCAGTCTCCATATCCCTTGCTTAGGTCACACGTGGAGCACTGTGCACAGTTCCAGTCTCCATATACCTTAGTTAGACCACACTTGGAACGCTGTGCACAGTTCTGGTCTCCATATCCCTTGGTTAGACCACACTTGGAGCACTGTGCACAGTTCTGGTCTCCATATACCTTGGTTAGATCACACCTGGAGCACTGTGTACAGTTCCGGTCTCCATATACCTTGGTTAGACCACAATCGGAGCACTGTGCACAGTTCCGGTCTCCATATCCCTTGGTTAGATCACACTTGGAGCACTGTGCACAGTTCCAGTCTCCATATCCCTTGGTTAGACCACCCTTGGCGCACTGTGCACAGTTCTGGTCTCCATATCCCTTGGTTAGACCACACTTGGAGCACTGTGTACAGTTCCTGTCTCCATATACCTTGGTTAGACCACACTTGGAACGCTGTGCACAGTTCTGGTCTCCATATCCCTTGGTTAGACCACACTTGGAGCACTGTGCACAGTTCTGGTCTCCATATACCTTGGTTAGATCACACCTGGAGCACTGTGTACAGTTCCGGTCTCCATATACCTTGGTTAGACCACACTCGGAGCACTGTGCACAGTTCCAGTCTCCATATCCCTTGGTTAGACCACACTTGGAGCACTGTGCACAGTTCCAGTCTCCATATACCTTTGTGAGACCACACTTGGAGCACTGTGCACAGTTCCAGTCTCCATATACAAAGAACAAATAAAATTACAGCACAGGAACAGGCCCTTCGGCCCTCCAAGCCTGCGCCGATCCAGATCCTCTATCTAAACATGTCGCCTATTTTCTAAGGGTCTGTATCTCTTTGCTTCCTGCCCATTCATGTATCTGTCTAGATACATCTTAAAAGACGCTATCGTGTTCGCATCTACCACCTCCGCTGGCATCGCGTTCCAGGCACCCACCACCCTCTGCGTAAAGAACTTTCCACGCATATCCCCCCTAAACGTTTCCCCTCTCACTTTGAACTCGTGACCCCTAGTAATTGAATCCCCCACTCTGGGAAAAAGCTTCTTGCAATCCACCCTGTCTATACCTCTCATGATTTTGTACACCTCAATCAGGTCCCCCCTCAACCTCCGTCTTTCTAATGAAAATAATCCTAATCTACTCAACCTCTCTTCATAGCTAGCGCCCTCCATACCAGGCAACATCCTGGTGAACCTCCTCTGCACCCTCTCCAAAGCATCCACATCCTTTTGATAATGTGGCGACCAGAACTGCACGCAGTATTCCAAATGTGGCCGAACCAAAGTCCTATACAACTGTAACATGACCTGCCAACTCTTGTACTCAATACCCCGTCCGATGAAGGAAAGCATGCCGTATGCCTTCTTGACCACTCTATTGACCTGCGTTGCCACCTTCAGGGAACAATGGACCTGAACACCCAAATCTCTCTGTACATCAATTTTCCCCAGGACTTTTCCATTTACTGTATAATTCACTCTTGAATTGGATCTTCCAAAATGCATCACCTCGCATTTTCCCGGATTGAACTCCATCTGCCATTTCTCTGCCCAACTCTCCAGTCTATCTATATTCTGCTGTATTCTCTGACAGTCCCCTTCACTATCTGCTACTCCACCAATCTTAGTGTCGTCTGCAAACTTGCTAATCAGACCACCTATACTTTCCTCCAAATCATTTATGTATATCACAAACAACAGTGGTCCCAGCACGGATCCCTGTGGAACACCACTGGTCACACGTCTCCATTTTGAGAAACTCCCTTCCACTGCTACTCTCTGTCTTCTGTTGCCCAGCCAGTTCTTTATCCATCTAGCTAGTACACCCTGGACCCCATGCGACTTCACTTTCTCCATCAGCCTACCATGGGGAACCTTATCAAACGCCTTACTGAAGTCCATGTATATGACATCTACAACCCTTCCCTCATCAATCAACTTTGTCACTTCCTTGGTTAAACTACCTTGGTTAAAGCACACTCGGAGCACTGTGCACAGTTCCGGTTTCCATATCCCTTGGTTAGACCACACTTGGAGCACTGTGTACAGTTCTGGTCTCCATTTCCGTTGGTTAGACCACACTCGGTGCACTGTGCACAGTTCCGGTCTCCATATACCTTGGTTGGACCACACTTGGAGCACTGTGTACAGTTCTGGTCTCCATATACCTTGGTTAGACCACACTTGGAGCACTGTGTACAGTTCTGGTCTCCATTTCCCTTGGTTAGACCACACTCGGTGCACTGTGTACAGTTCTGGTCTCCATTTCCCTTGGTTGGACCACACTCGGAGCACTGTGCACAGTTCCAGTCTCCATATACCTTGGTTGGACCACACTCGGTGCACTGTGCACAGTTCCGGTCTCCATATACCTTGGTTGGACCACACTTGGAGCACTGTGTACAGTTCTGGTCTCCATATACCTTGGTTAGACCACACTTGGAGCACTGTGTACAGTTCTGGTCTCCATTTCCCTTGGTTAGACCACACTCGGTGCACTGTGTACAGTTCCGGTCTCCACTTCCCTTGGTTAGACCACACTTGGAGCACTGTTCTGCATATTTAAAAAGGATTTGGTGGTTCTGGAGAAATATTTGCTTCAATGAACCCTGAACTGAGAGCTTATAACTATCAGAAAAGTATGAACAGGCTGGGGCTCTTTTCTCTAGAAAAGAGAAGGCTGAGGGGTGATCTGATAGAGGTCTTTAAAATTATGAAGGCATTCCATTTTATTTACAAATACAGCACTGAAACAGGCCCTCCGGCCCACCGAGTCTGTGCTGACCCATTCATACTAACCCACCATATTCTCCAACCACCTACCCACACTGGGGGTAATTTACAATGGCCAATTGACTTATCACCGGTAAGTCTTTGGCTGTGGGAGGAAACCGGAGTCCCCGGCAAAAACCCACGTTGTCATGGAGAGAACTTACAAACTCCGCACAGGCAGAACCCAGAATTGAACCGGGGTCCCTGGAGCTGTGAGGCTGCGGTGCTAACCACTGCGCCACTGTGGTTCTTAAAATCAGCGGAAGTTTAAGGCAGAGAAACGGGCCACTTGGCCCATCGTGTCTGTGCTGGCCAAAAAACGATCCACCTATTCTAATCCCACCTTCCAGCATTTGATCCGTAACCCTGCAGATTACAGCACTTGAGGTACATATCCAGACTCCTTTAGAATGAGTTGAGGGTTTCTGCCTCAACTACCCTTTCAGGCAGTGAGTTCCAGACTATCACCACCCTCTGGGTGAAAAGGTTTTCCTCATCTCTCCTCTAATTTTTCTACCAATCACATTAAATCTCTGCCCCCTCATCACTGACCTCTCTGCTAAGGTGAATAGACCCTTCACCTCCACTCTATCCAGGGCCCCTCAAAATTTTGTACATTTCAATCAGATCTCCCCTCAGCCTTCTCTGTTCCAAGGAGAACAACCTCAGCCTATCCAATCTTTCCTCATAGCTGCATTTTTCCAGTCCTGGCAACATCCTCGTAAATCTCCTCTGTCCCCTCTCTAGTGCAATTACATCCTTTCTGTAATGAGGTGACCAGAACTGCACACAGTACTCAAGTTGTGGCCCAACCAATGAGTTATACAGTTCCAGCATAACCCCCCTGCTCTTATATTCTATACCTCAGCTAATAAAGGAAAGGATTCCATATGCCTTCTTAACCACCTTATCGAGCTGTCCTGCTACCTTCAGGGATCTGTGGACATTCACTCCAAGGTCCCTCACTTCCTCTACACTTCTCAGTATTTTCCCATTAATCGTGTATTCCTTTGCCTTGTTTGACCTCCCCAAATGCATCACCTCACACTTCTCCAGGTTGAATTCCATTTGCCACTTTTCTGCCGATCTGACCAGACCATCAATATCTTCCTGCAGCCTACAGCTATCCTCCTCGCTATCTACCACACGGCCAATCTTTGTGTCATCCCCAAACTTCTTGATCATGCCCCCTACATTTACATCCAAATCATTAATATATACCACAAAAAGTAGGGGACCCAGTACTGAGCCCTGCCACTGGAAACAGCCCTCCTGTCGCTAAAACAGCCGTCAACAATTACCCTTTGTTTCCTGCCACTGAACCAATTTTGTATCCACCTTGCTGTATTTCCCTGGATCCCATGGGATTTGATTTTTTTAACCAGTCTGCCATGTGGGACCTTGTCAAAAGCCTTGATAAAATTTATGTAGACCACATCAACTGCACTACCCTCATCTACCTTCCTTGTTACTTCTTCAAAAAGTTCGATCAAGTTGGTCAGACAAGATCTTCCCTTAACAAATCCATGCTGACTATCTTTGATTAACCTGTGCCTTTCTAAGTGACAGTTTATCCTGTCTCTCAGAATAGATTCCAATAATTTGCCCACTCCTGAGGTTAGACTGACTGGCCTGTAATTATTTGGTCTGTCCTTTGCTCCCTTTTTAAAAAAAGGTACAATGTTAGCAATTCTCCAATCATTCGTCACCAAAGCTGAGGACTGGAAAATGATGGTCAGACCCTCTGCTATTTCCTCTCTTGTTTCTTTTAACAGCCTAGGATACATTTCATCTGGCCATGGTGATTTATCAACTTTCAAGGATGCTAATCCCATTAATACTTCCTCTCCTTCCTCCTTTACGACAATATCTGCATTGTTCCCCTCTTTTGTGAAGACAGACACAAAGTATTCATTAAGAACCATACAGCATCTTACGCACCTACACATAGGTTCCCTTTTTGGTCTTTTATGGGCCCTACTCTCTCCTTAGTTATCCTCTTGCTCTTAATGTATTGATAAAACATCTTTGGGTTCACCTTGATTTTGCTTGCCAATATTCTTTCATGCCCTCTCTTTGCTTTCCTAATTCCCTTTTTGATTTCACCCCTCCACTTTCAATACTCCTCTCGGCTTTCTGTAGTATTGAATTCACGGTGTCGGACATAAGCTTTCCTTTTCTGCCTTATCTTACCCTGTAAGCTCCTTAACATCCATGGGGCTCTTGATTTGGCCGCCTCACCCTTTCCCTTTGTGGGAACATGTTTACTCTGAACCCCTTGAATCTCCCCTTCGAATGCCTCCCACTGTTCTGACACTGATTTACTTACAAGTAGCTGTTTTCAGTCCACTTTCACTAAGTCACTCCTCGGTTTAGTAAAATATCCTTGCCCCAATTGAGAACTCTAACTCCTGTCCTATCTCTGTCCTTTTCCATAATTATGTTCAAACAGACTGAATTATGATCACTACTACCAAACTGCTCTCCCACTGCCACCCCTTCCACCTGCCCATCTTCATTTCCTAAAACGGAGTCTAAAATTGCGCCCTCTCTTGTTGGACTTGCTACATACTGGGCAAAAAAGTTCTCCTGAATGTACCTCAAGAATTCTGCTCCCTCAATTCCTTTCACACTGAAACTATCCCAGTTAATATTGGGGTAATTAAAATCCCCTTACTATTACTGCCCTATTGTTCTTGCACTCCTCAGAGATTTGCCTACATATCTGCTCTTCTATCTCCCTCTGACTGTTTGGGGGTCTATAGTGCACTCCCAGCAGTGTGATTGCCCCTTTTTTGTTCCTTAGCTCAATCCATATGGCCTCATTTGATGAACCTTCCAACATATCATCCCTCCTCACAGCTGTAATCATTTCCTTGACCAAAATTGCCGCTCCCCTTCCTTTCTTATCCCGCTCCCGATCGTGTCTGAAAATTTCGAGAGGGTAGACGTGGAGATGATGTTTCCACTTGTGGGGGCGGGGGAGACCAGAACTCGGGGCCATCAATATAAGACAGTCACTAATAAATCCGATGGGGAATTCCGGAGAAACCTCTTTCCCCAGAGAGTGGTGAGAATGTGGAACACGCTCCCACGGGGAGTGGTTGAGGTGAATAGTATCGATGTATTTAAGGGGGAAGCTGGATAAACACATGAGAACTACCCCCAGCTCTTCTTCCAAATAGTGGCCCTGGGATCTTTTACACCCGCCTGAGAAGGCAGATGACTATCAGGTGTCCACTCCTTGCCAGACTGAGGGCAAGACCCAATATTGGGTGCACTTTGAGTCTATCCTTTCGGGCACAGTGTTCATCCCTGTAACTGTCCAGGTCTCTGACTCCAGACTGATGTTCCTTTTCAGCACTGACAGTGATGGGGGTGTTGGGGAGGAAGGGGGATATTTACCCCACTGTTCCCCCATTCTCTCCTGCAAGACCGACTGGGTTTACCCCCCCCCCCAACAACACTGGGGCATCAACAATACCTTCATTTATATAGCGCCTTCAATGAAGTGAAACGTCCCATGGGGCTTCACAGGAGCGTAAATCAGATACAGATTTACACCGAGCGACATTGGGATCCATTCAGAAAGACATAGCTTTTAAAGAACATCTTTGGCCAGTCCTCTGTCGCAACAACATCGTAAACACAGTGGGGAGATTCCCTCCGGTCTCTGGGAAGCAAAACTGTGATACCACAGCGCCACCACTGGCAGGGAGGTGTAATTACAGCGTGACAGGTTTACATGGAAAATTTCCAATCGAAATTAGGACACAGTAATTTACATAATGGGAAGGGCATGTGACCACAGGTAATAATGTCTTGGAGACAGGATTCGTGCACAAGAGAAAGATGCTGAGTATAAATCTATCTGTACAGAACCGCCTGAGCATTTTAATTGCTTGTGTTAATAAATGTAACATTATACATAATACAAAAGCTTCTTGCAATCTTTCACAGCATGAGAAAGGTGCAGCACTCGGAAAGCATGTTCAGATCTAATAACAAAGTTCAGCGAGGTCACATTTCCGTTCGTTACTATTCGACCGTGTTGGCTGCACACACGTCTCACTCCCTCTCCCTGTTTCCCACTCAGTTTCACTGGAATCTGATCTCTGCGTATTCCGTGACCTCACACCTGTTGACAGCCTCACCACCCCTGGACAGCTTGGAGAAGTTGATGCTGGCGTAGAGAATGTCCTCGGTCTTGGCGGAATGCCCAAGTCCAGCACCTCCTCCCGCTGGACCTTCAGAGAGATCCCGTATCTCCACCTGTCTAGTTGTGTCACTGGATGTGTTCCAGGGTTCAGTACCCACCATGTTCTGTGTACACGACAGAGAAACAGAGACAGAAGATAATCTCACCTCATTTACCAGGGCTGATAGGGTTAAATTATAACATCATCTCATTAGCGTCAGCCATGGCTCAGAGAGTTTCACACTCTCTATGTGTCTGTCTGTCTGTCTCTCTGTCCCTGACACTGTCACTGTCTCTGTCTGTCTCTGTCTGTCTGTCTGTCCCTGACACTGTCACTGTCTCTGTCTGTCTGTCTGTCTCTCTGTCCCTGACACTGTCACTGTCTCTGTCTCTCTCTATCTCTCTGACACTGTCACTGTCTCTGTCTCTCTCTCTCTTGCCTCAGTTATTAATTTGCAGTCCTGGGATTTGAACGACATCATTGACACTGTAATGTTGTATTTGATATAATCCAGGCAACGCAGCAGCCAATTTGCGCACAGCAAGATCCCACAAACAGCAATGTGATGATGACCCAGATCTTCAGTTTTTATTTTAGTGATGTTGGTTGAGGGATAAATATTGTCCCCAGGACACCGGGGAGAACTCCCCCCCACCGCTCTTCTTCCAAATAGTGGCCGTGGGATCTTTTACACCCACCTGAGAGGGCAGACGGGGGCCTCGGTTTAATGTTTCATCTGAAAGATGGCACCTCCGACAGTGCAGCACTCCCTCAGTACTGACCCTCCGACAGTGCAGCACTCCCTCAGTACTGACCCTCCGACAGTGCAGCACTCCCTCAGTACTGACCCTCCGACAGTGCAGCACTCCCTCAGTACTGACCCTCTGACAGTGCAGCACTCCCTCAGTACTGACCCTCCGACAGTGCAGCACTCCCTCAGTACTGACCCTCCGACAGTGCAGCACTCCCTCAGTACTGACCCTCCGACAGTGCAGCCCTCCCTCAGTACTGACACTCCAGCAGTACAGCACTCCCTCAGTACTGACCCTCCGACAGTGCAGCCCTCCCTCAGTATTGACCCTCCGACAGTACAGCACTCCCTCAGTACTGACCCTCCGACAGTGCAGCACTCCCTCAGTACTGACCCTCCGACAGTACAGCACTCCCTCAGTACTGACCCTCCGACAGTGCAGCCCTCCCTCAGTAATGACCCTCCAACTGTACAGCACTCCCTCAGTACTGACACTCTGGCAGTACAGCACTCCCTCAGTACTGACCCTCCAACAGTTCAGCACTCCCTCAGTACTGACCCTCCAACAGTACAGGACTCCCTCGACAAGCTGAGATTGAGACTTTGGACTGAGTGTTTACAGCTCCTGTACCTGGTGCTTCCTGGAGAGTGGACTGTCGGTCAATTCAATGACTCTGGTCTCTGAAGCTCTCTTCTCAGTCGCTGCCTTTCTCCTGAAATAACACAATATCACACAGTGATTTATCATATATAAAACTGTCAGTTGTTAAGACCAGTCAAAGCCCTCAATCAAAATATATGATTCGAATTGTGGTGGGATGAATGCACTGTTAATTCAATCCCGTCACTCCACAGATCACCTAACCTATCATTTAAAACTTTCCAAATTAAAGTACGACCCAGCAAAATTGGATCATCTTTTGAACCCCCAAATGAGGCTATCCAAACCAGCTGTCTTTAAATCAACAAATTTACTCTTTAATTAGAATTCATTTCTTAAATACTATGATGATATAAACATCATTTGAAATGGAAAAAATTAGAGTCCTTGCAAATTTCCAGTCCAATGTTGCTTGAAGTCCTCACAGAATGTTGCTTGAAGTCCTCACAGAATGTTGCTTTCCTTCTCCAGCAAACCTCAACAATTAACAACTTGGAAACACTTTCAACACAATCGATCTGACTTTAGAGTTGTTGAGGGACAAAAAATTGGCACAGTCTAACTTCTCTTTCTTCAATTTAATTTACCAGAGATCTTTGTTTTGGCTTGACTTTTTAGAATTTTGAGAGATAATAATTAAACAGACTAAAATCCTATTCCTTCAGTTTAAATGGTTGAGAGCTCTTTTTCCAGGTGCCAACACCAGCTGTGTCTGTATATCTCTGTCTGTTGGAACAAACCGTCTTCAACTAAAAGCCAGTTCAAAACTGAATTGTAACAAATGTATCGCATGAGACTCACTCCCAGTGTATGTATCTATGGTAACAAGAATGCACCCTTTGAATTGCAGTCTCCAAATGGGTGTTTCTAAGGCAACGGAAATGCACCTGCCTATAACTCCTGAAGCTTTCTGGGTCTTAAAGCAATACTGATCCCTTGCAAACCTTAAATGCATCCCGCTTTTTCCTGAAAAAAAACTAAAGGAGCATGACACAGTACAGGACAGACACAAACCCCACTGTAACATTACAGCAACTACTGGACAATATCTTTAAATCGCTTCTGTTCACAGACATAGAATTATAGAGTCACAGAGCACAGGAGGAGTCCATTCAGCCCATCACGCCTGTGCTGTCTCTTTGAAAGATCTATCCAATTTGTCCCCACTCTCCCCCCTGCTCATTCCCCCATCATCCTGCAAATTTTTCCCCTTCCAGTATTTCTCCAATTCCCCCTTTTGAAAGTTACTATTGAATCTGCTTCCACCGCCCTTTCAGGCAGCGCGTTCCAGATTACAGCAACTCACTGCGTCAAAAACATTCTCCTCCTCTTCTCCCCCCCTCTGGTTCTTTTACCCATTATCCTCAATCTGTGTCCCTCTGGTTACCGACCCTCCCGCCACTGGGAACAGTTTCTCCTCATTTACTCCATCAAGAGTCTTGCTAATTTTCGATGCCTCGATTCGATTGGTGAACCACAGAACCGTAGATAAATTACAGGACAGAAGGAGGCCATTCAGCCCATCGTGTCTGCACATGCGGAAAAATTAGCCGCCCAATCTGATCCCACCTTCCAGCACCTGGTCCATAGCCTTGCAGGGTTCCAGCACTTCAGGTGCTGGACCAGGTACCTTTTCAAAGAATTGAGGGTTTCTGCCTCCACCACCGATCCGGGAAGTGAATTCCAGGCACTCACCACCCTCTGGGTGAAAATGTTTTTCCTCCTGTCCCCTCTAATCCTTCTTACCAATCACCTTAAATCTGTGCCCCCTGGTAATTGACCTCTCTGCCAGGGGAAACAGGTCCTTCCTGTCTACTCTATCCAGGCCCCTCATAACTTTGTAGACCTCAATTAAGTCACCCCCTCAGCCTCCTCTGTTCTAAGGAAAACAACCCCAGCCTATCCAATCTTTCCTCACAGCTGCAACTTTCAAGCCCTGCTGACATTCTTGTAAATCTCCTCTGTACTCTCTCCAGAGTAATTATGTCCTTCCTGTAATGTGGTGACCAGAACTGTACACAATACTCCAGCTGTGTCCTAACCAGTGTTTGATACAGTTCCAGCATTACATCGCTGCTTTTGTATTCTATACCTCGGTCAATAAAGGAAAGCATTCCATGTGCCTTCTTCACCACTCTATCTACCTGTCCTGCCACCTTCAGGGACCTGTGGACATGTACCCCAAGGTCTCTCACTTCTTCTACCCCTCTCAATATCCTCCCGTTTATTGTCTATTCCCTCACTTTATTTGCCCTCCCCAAATGCATTACCTCACACTTTTCTGGATTGAATTCTATTTGCCACTTTTCCGCCCACTCAACCAAACCATTGATTTCATTCTGGAGTCTACCGCTATCCTCTTCACTATCAACTACACGGACAATTTTTGTGCCATCAGCAAATTTCCCAATCATACCTCCCACATTTAAGTCCAAATTATTAATATATACCACAAACAGCAAGGGACCCAACACTGAGCCTTGTGGAACACCACTGGAAACAGCTTTCCATTCACAAAACATCCATCGATTACTACCCTTTGTTTCTTGTCACTGAGCCAATGTTGGATCCAACTTGCCACATTCCCCTGTATCCCATTGGCTTTCATTTTACTGACCAGTCTGCCATGTGGGACCTTGTCAAATGCCTTAGTAAAATCCATGTAGACAACATCCACTACACTACCCTCATCAATCCTCCTTGTTACTTCCTCAAAGAATTCAATTAAGTTAGTAAGACATGACCTTTCCTTAACAAATCCATGCTGACTATCCCTGATTAATCCATGCCTTTCGAAGTGGCAGTTTATCCTGTCTGTCAGAATTCATTCTAATAATTTACTCAGCACCAAGGTCAGACTGACCGGCCTAGAATTATTTGGCCTTTCCCTCGCACCCTTTTTAAACAATGATATAATGTTCGCAGACCTCCAATTATCTGGCACCTCACCTGTATCCAGTGAGGATTTGAAGATAATCCTCAGAGGATCTGCTAGTTCCTCCCTGGCTTCCTTTAACAACCTGGGATACAATCCATCCGGCCCTGGTGATTTATCCACTTTCAAGGATGTCAGACCCTCCAGTAATTCCTCTCATTATGTTTATTGTATCTAATATTTCACACTCCTCTTCTTTAACTACAATGTCTTCATTAGCCCTCTCCTTTGTGAAGACAGAGACAAAAAACACATTAAGAACACTGCCCACATCTTCTGCATCCAAACATAAGTTCCCTTGTACATCTCTGACAGGCCCTACCCTTTCCTTAGTTATCCTCTTGCTTTTAATGTACTGATGAAACATCTTTGGGTTTTCCTTGATTTTACCTGCCAATAATTTTCCATGTCCTCTCTTTGCTTTTCTAATTTCCCTTTTTTACTTCACCCCTGCACTTTCTATACTCCTCTAGGCTTTCTAAAGTATGAAGATTTTTCTGATCATCATAAGCTTTCTTTTTCTTCTTTACATTACCCTTTTAGCTTCTAGATAACCAGGGGGCTCTAGATTTGGCCATACCACTCTTTATTTTTGTGGGGACGTGCCTACACTGTGCCTGTAGAATTTCACTTTTGAATGATTTCCACTGGTTTGCCACTGATTTTCCTTCAAGTAGCTGTACCCACTTTCGCCAGGTCACCCCTCATCTTTGTAAAATTTGCCTCCCCCATTTTAGAACTATTACTTCTGTTTTATCCTTGTCCTTTTCCATGATTATGCTAAAACTGACTGTATTATGATCACTATTTCCAAAATGGTCACCCACTGTTATTTCATCCACTTGCCCAGCTTCATTACCAGGTGATCTGATCCAATGCAGCAGCAACTGTGCAGAGTGAGGAATCTCTGGGTCCTGTTATCATTCACTTGCATACTGGGCAATGAAAGGCGCGCTCCAGAGTATAGGGGACGCAGGGACCACTTACTGGAGAAGCGTCTGGCGCTGAACCCGAGGGAACCATCTTCAGGAGAAGTTTGAAGTCAAGATTCAGAAAACAAAAATCGAGTTTGTACTTACCTTCGCAAATACGTGAAGAGTAAGAATCCAGTCAATTCAACACTCAACATGATCCCAGCTGTAAGTAATCCTACTCTCCATTCATTAGAGTCTTTCTCTGTAAAAACAGCCATTAATTACTGCACTACAGTTTTAAAATGATGCTGCGATGTATCTCGAGAGGCGATACACATTAATGAACCACTTTATAAATGTAATCTCTGTTTACGTATCAAACAACCTCACAGTATTGTTGCTGGGATCTTTCTGTGCGCACGTTGGCGGCCATGTTTCCTACATTTCAACAGTGGCTACACTTTAAGAGAGCTTTATTAGTGGTAAAGTGTTTTGGAACTATTGAAGTGTTATATAAATACAAGTCTTCCTTATCGATGTAACATTCATGTATGTAACATTTATATATATATTTCTAGATGTAAAATCCAGTCAACCTCCAGTTTCTTCAGATCTACTCTATCAAGAATTTGACACTGAGCCATTTCGGACCACAGGAAGGACGCATAGTAACAGGAGGAGGACATTCAGCCCCTCGAGGCTGTTTCATTCATGGGATGTGGGCGTCACAGGCCAGGCCAGCATTTATTGTCCATCCCTAATTGTCCTTGAGAAGGTGGTGGTGAGCTGCCTTCTTGAACCGCTGCAGTCCATTTGGGGTAGGTACACCCACAGTGCTGTTAGGAAGGGAGTTCCAGGCTTTTGACCCAGCGACAGTGAAGGAACGGCGATATAGTTCCAAGTCAGGATGGTGTGTGACTTGGAGGGGAACTTGCAGGTGGTGGTATTCCCATGCATCTGCTGCCCTTGTCCTTCTATGCGGTAGAGGTCGCGGGTTTGGAAGGTGCTGTCGTAGGAGCCTTGGTGCGTTGCTGCAGTGCATCTTGTAGATGGTACACACTGCTGCCAATGTGTGTCGGTGGTGGAGGGAGTGAATGTTTGTAGATGGGGAGCCAATCAAGCGGGCTGCTTTGTCCTGGATGGTGTTGAGCTTCTTGAGTGTTGTTGGAGCTGCACCCATCCAGGCAAGTGGAGAGTATTCCATCACACTCCTGACTTGTGCCTTGTAAATGCTTGTTATGCGAGCACTTCTATTTTTCTTTGATAAAGATGTTTTAAGAAATTATAGTTGGATTGTGGACACTGACTGAGCTGCAATGTTGAAGAGGCTGAACTTCGCGATTGTTTTGAAAGAAGTTGCTAGAAGGTTTGGACTGAACGTAAACAAGTTTTACTGGAAGGCACCTGTTCTCAAAGAACCCAGAAGGGGGCAGCGTTCTGATCTGAAGGGACAGATGTTTATAAAGAAGTGACAAGCCAAGATTTATGGCTATCACAAGGATTGTTTCTGACAGGGATTTGGTTTCATTTTGAACTGTGAAAACCAGGCAGTTGGAATTTGCTTATTGACCTGCCGGGTGAACAGAAGAAGATATCCAGCCAACCAATCCTTCTCTTGAAAAGCGCATCCTATTTCCTGTTGCCTTCCGTATTTGAAGAAATCCTGCATGTTTGCAGAAACCTTGCATCTTTGAAGGAACTTTGCATCGAATATATGAGAACTGAAATCTTTGTTGCTGCACACCTGATGTAAGACCTATGTGAAGCCTTCAGTAGCTGCATTTTTAAAAAAAAACTATGCAAACTGATCTTCAACATCACCGAGAAGGAGCTGTTCTGGAAAGATCCGAGTGACAGCTGCCTATTCGCCTTTGGGACACCTCACTGGAACAAAGAAAAACTTCCGTGTTGTCTTTTCAGTCTCAGAGTTTCTTTTTATTCCTTCAATTTCTTTATAACAGCTGTAAACGCTGGTCAACTCGTTGTGTATGCATGTGTGTGCGTGAGGGCTTGGATAAATAAGGAGCTTTGGTATTTCAATTTGTATGTATGTTTCACTTCCTTATGGGTTAAAACTTGGCTTATAATAAACCGATAATTATTAAGGAAACCTGGTTTCTGTGCTTTATTCTGGGGAAAAGTAGAGTGTATGATTGACTGTTTTGGTAAGTGGGAAAATATATGTTGTGACCTGTGGAGAAGTGGGACTGAATTAACAGTGCACTCCTCCCACCTCGGTCACAACATGGTGGACAGGCTTTGAGGAGTCGGGAGGTGAGTTACTCGCCTCAGAATTCCCAGCCTCTGACCTGCTCTTGGAGCCACAGTATTATTACTTACCAGCCCAAGCTTGAATGTATCAGCCCCGTGTTCTAGATTCCCCAGTCAGGGGAAACAACCTCTCAGTGTCTACCCTGTCAAACCCCTTCAGAATCTTGTATGTTTCAATGAGATCACCTCTCATTCTTCTGAACTCCAGAGAGTATCGACACAATTTACTCAGTCTCTTATCATCGGACAACCCCCTCATCCCGGGAACCAAACCAGTGAATCTTCACTGCACCGTCTACAATGCAAGTCTATCCTTCCTGAAATAGAGAAACCAAAAGTGCGCACAGTCCGCCAGGTGTGGTCTCACCAAAGCCCTGTCCAATTGTAACAAGGTCCCGAGCATTACTCTCACCTTTGACCCACAGATACACCTTGAACATGGCTTCCCCATGTGGGTTTCTAACGGTGCAGAAGGCCGTCACATCCTCCTCGCCCTGGTGTCCTGTCAGGGTCAGGGAGCCAGTCACCAGGTGCCCGTCTACGACCCGCCAGGCCACGAAACCTCCCTGCGTTTGGTTGCCGCTGACGTTGGCATGGGGGAGGTGCCAGGTGATTTCTCCGGGTGGGTTGGATCTTGCCATGCAGACGCAGGTGACTCCCTCCGCCCTGCGAGCGCACGTCGACTCCCGGGAAATCTCCGGCTTGTCTGAGGAGGGAGGGACAGCAATTAGGCCACACCGTCGCAGAGTCAGACCGCCAGACAGAATCCGAACACTGTTCCCCACTCCCTCACCCCCCAGACACCCAGGATGTCTTCCAAATCA
This sequence comes from Heterodontus francisci, assembly GCF_036365525.1. Classification (NCBI taxonomy): domain Eukaryota; kingdom Metazoa; phylum Chordata; class Chondrichthyes; order Heterodontiformes; family Heterodontidae; genus Heterodontus; species Heterodontus francisci. Next base: position 40,441,587 of record NC_090409.1, read on the forward strand.
GGGCTAGACCCTTCCTGCCCATCCCCCTCCCCCGGCAGACATGTAATCTCCTTCAAGAGGCAAGAAACACAGAGATAAGACCCCCAGGGACAATAAGGGAAAGGAAATACTCTGGAAACCCCCTCCAATACCTTCAGCCGATCGAAAGCCACTCCAGGAGATTGTACACACCAGGCATCATCTGTTAATCCACTTAACATCTCAATGATGATATCCTTCGCTTTATAAATAGAGGCACGAGGTACAAAAGCAAGGCGGTTTTGCTAGTTATACTAAACTACAGGAAGTAAGCTGTCCTCTGACAGAAGATGTTTGAGTTTTAATCAGAGATGGATAGAGTAAACTACTTACATTCCACATTCAGGTGTACAGTGTTTGAGGTGCCGTTACCCAGTGGGTTCCTTGCTGTGCAGTAAAAACGTGCATCATTCTCCCACGTTACGTGAGTGAAGGAGACAGTCCGAGTACTTGTGTTTAACTGGGTGCTGGTGTTCCCCTCGATCCTGAACCAGGTATAATCAGATGCCGGGGGTTTGCTTTTGCTGGAGCAGGTTAATGTGACATTGCTCCCCTTCCTTATCCTGCCTGAGGCTCCACTGATGGACAATGTTGTCTCCTTGGGTGGATCTGGAACAAGAGCAGAGGAGAGTCAGCAGGTACTCGCGATGCCCTACGACCCTCCCTATCTCTGTAACCTCAGCCAGCCCCTACGACCCTCCTTATCTCTGTAACCTCCTCCAGCCCCGAGAACCCTCCCTATCTCTGTAACCTCCTCCAGCCTCTAGAACCCTCCCTATCTCTGTAACCTCCTCCAGCCCCTACAACCTTCCCTATCTCTGTAACCTCCTCCAGCCCCGAGAACCCTCCCTATCTCTGTAACCTCCTCCAGCCTCTACAACCCTCCCTATCTCTGTAACCTCCTCCAGCCCCAACAACCCTCCCTATCTCTGTAACCTCCTCCAGCCCCTACAACCCTCCCTATCTCTGTAACCTCCTCCAGCCCCTACAACCCTCCCTATCTCTGTAACCTCCTCCAGCCCCAACAACCCTCCCTATCTCTGTAACCTCAGCCAGCCCCTACGACCCTCCTTATCTCTGTAACCTCCTCCAGCCTCTAGAAACCTCCCTATCTCTGTAACCTCCTCCAGCCCCTACAACCTTCCCTATCTCTGTAACCTCCTCAGCCCCTACAACCCTCCCTATCTCTGTAACCACCTCCAGCCCCTACAATCCTCCCGATCTCTGTAACCTCCTCCAGCCCCTACAACCCTCCCTATCTCTGTAACCTCCTCCAGCCCCTACAACCTTCCCTATCTCTGTAACCTCCTCCAGACCCTACAACCCTCCCTATCTCTGTAACCTCCTCCAGCCCCTACAACCCACCCTATCTCTGTAACCTCCTCCAGCCCCTACAACCTTCCCTATCTCTGTAACTTCCTCCAGCCCCTACAACCCTCCCTATCTCTGAAACCTCCTCCAGCCCCTACAACCCTCCCTATCTCTGTAACCTCTTGCAGCCCCTACAACCCTCCCTATCTCTGTAACCTCCACCAGCCCCTACAACCCTCCCTATCTCTGTAACCTCCTCCAGCCCCTACAACCCTCCGAGACCTCTGCGCTCACCTCCAATTCCGGCCTCTTGCCCATCCCCCGATTCCCATCGCTCCACCATTGACGGCCGTGCCTTCAGCTGCCTGGGGCCCTAAGCTCTGGAATTCCCTCCCTAAACCTCTCCACCTCTCTTTCTCTCTCCAATCCTTTAAGACTCTCAGACAAAATTTGTCCCTGAGCCACATAAGCAGATATTCGGACAGGCGACCAAAATCTCGGTCAAAGAGGTAGATTTTAAGGAGCATCTTAAAGGAGGAGAGAGAGGTGGAGAGTGTATCAATGTGTTTCTGTGCATCTGCGGCACAGATTTTATCAATTCCACAGTCTCTGCTGATTATTAATTTCTTTGTATTTCGGCAGATATTGAATTATGTGCACACTCACGTTCCACAGTGATGGTTATGGACCCCTCCTCTGCTCCATGTACATTCTCTGCCACACACTGATAGTCTCCAGTCTCCCTGGATGTAACGTGAGGAAACTCCAACCACAGCTCGTTGTTGGAATGTGTTCTGTTCATTGTGACATTAAGATGTCGCCACGTCAGGTTGGAAGCTGGGAAACTCTCGACAGAGCAGATTATCACTGTCGAATTCCCCTCAATTATATTGATCGATGAATCTGTCATCATATCAGGAGAAGTAATTGAGAGATTCCGTGGTGCGTCTGAAAACAAATAAAAGTTATATTGTGAGCTAACACAGGAAGAGTCCATTATTTACCTCTCAGTATCTGATATCTGTAAGCATTTCAGGCATCTTTCCCCATTATAGGTTCCTATGTCAACTTTCATTATGGACACTGCCAATGTAAACTGTCACGCTGTAATTATATCCTCCCACCAGTGGAGACACCGTCCATCTAAAAGGAAAGAAAATGCCTTGAACATCCTCAGGATGTCCCCAAAGGTTTGACAGCCAATGAATTGCTTTGGAAGGATGGAGTACTCAGGGGTAAATGTACAATTGTCTCTGCAGGACGATGTTCATCGAATGCAGGGTCTTGTTGATCTGGTGTTCACAGAGTTTCAGCACAGAGGCTGGAATCTAATTAACAGTCCAGTGTAGTACTGAGGGAGGTCAGGTAACTGACAGGAGTGTGTGTGTGTGTGTGTGTGTGTGTGTCTGTGTCTGTGTCTGTGTGTGTGTGTGTGTCAGTGTCTGTGTGTGTGTGTGTGTGAGTGTGTGTCTGTGTGTGTCTGTGTGTGTGAGTGAGTGTGTGTGTGTGTGAGTGTCTGTGTGTGTGAGTTTCTGTGTGTGTGTTTTTGAGTGAGTGTGTTTTTGTGTGTGTGTATGTGTGTGTGTGTGTGTGAGTGTCTGTGTGTGTGAGTTTCTGTGTGTGTGCGTGAGTTTGAGTGTCTGTGTAATTGTGTGTGTGTCTGTGTGGGTGTGTGGCTGTGTGTGAGTGTCTGTGTGTGAGTGTCTGTGTGTGTGTGTGAGTGTGTGTCTGTGTTAGTATGTGTCTGCGTGTGTGTGTGTGAGTGTCTGTGTGTGTGTGTGTGTATGTGTGTGTGTATGTGTGTCTGTGAATGCGTGTGTGTGTGTGTCTGTGTCTCTGTGTGTCTGTGCGTGTGTGAGTGTCTGTGTGTGTGCTTGCCTGTGTGTGTGTCTGAGTGAGTGTGGGTCTGTGTGTGTGTTAGTGTGTGTGTGTGTGTGTGTTAGTGTGTGTGTTAGTGTGTGTGTTAGTGTGTGTGTGTGTGTCTGTGTGTGTGTGTGTGTGTGTCTGTGTGTGTCTGTGTGTCTGTGTGAGTGTGTGTCTGTGTGTGTGTGTGTCTGTGTGTGTGTGTGTCTGTGTGTGTCTGTGTGTCTGTGTGAGTGTGTGTCTGTGTGTGTGTGTGTCTGTGTGTGTCTGTGTGTCTGTGTGAGTGTGTGTCTGTGTGTGTGTGTGTGTGAATGTCTGTGTGCGTGGGTGTGTGTGTGTGTGTGAGTGTGTGTCTGTGTTAGTATGTGTCTGCGTGTGTGTGTCTGTGTGTCTGTGTGTGTGTGTGTGTGTGTGAATGTCTGTGTGCGTGTGTCTGTGTGAGTGTGTGTCTGTGCCTGTGTGAGTTTCTGTGTGTCTGTCTCTGCGTGTCTGTGTTAGTGTGAGTTTCTGTGTGTCTGTGTCTCTGCGTGTCTGTGTATGTGTGAGTGTCTGTGTGTGTGCTTGCCTGTGTGTGTGTCTGAGTGAGTGTGGGTCTGTGTGTGTGTGTGAGTGTGTGAGTGTATGTGTGTGTGTGTGTGTGAGTGTGTGTGTGTGTGTGAGTGTGTGTGTGTGTATTGTGTATTTGTCTGTGAGAGATGTGAAGTGTGTGTACACTCACGTTCCACAGTGATGGTTATGGACCCCTCCTCTGCTCCATGTACATTCTCTGCCACACACTGATAGTCTCCAGTGTCCCTGGATGTAACGTGAGGAAACTCCAACCACAGCTCGTTGTTGGAATGTGTTCTGTTCATTGTGACATTAAGATGTCGCCACGTCAGGTTGGAAGCTGGGAAACTCTCGACAGAGCAGATTATCACTGTCGAATTCCCCTCAATTATATTGATCGATGAATCTGTCATCATATCAGGAGAAGTAATTGAGAGATTCCGTGGTGCGTCTGAAAACAAATAAAAGTTATATTGTGAGCTAACACAGGAAGAGTCCATTATTTACCTCTCAGTATCTGATATCTGTAAGCATTTCAGGCATCTTTCCCCATTATAAGTTCCTATGTCAACTTTCATTATGGACACTGCCAATGTAAACTGTCACGCTGTAATTATATCCTCCCACCAGCAGAGACACCGTCCATCTAAAAGGAAAGAAAATGCATGGAACATCCTCAGGATGTCCCCAAGGGTTTGACAGCCAATGAATTGCTTTGGAAGGATGGAGTACTCAGGGGTAAATGTACAATTGTCTCTGCAGGACGATGTTCATCGAATGCAGGGTCTTGTTGATCTGGTGTTCACAGAGATTCAGCACAGAGGCTGGAATCTAATTAACAGTCCAGTGTAGTACTGAGGGAGGTCAGGTAACTGACAGGAGTGTGGGTGTGTGTGTGTGTATGCGTGTGTGTCTGTGTCTTTGCGTGTCTGTGTGTGTGCATCTGTGTCTCTGTGTGTCTGTGTCTCTGTGTGTCTGTGCGTGTGTGAGTGTCTGAGTGAGTGTGGGTCTGTGTGTGTGTGTGAGTGTAAGGTATATGTCTGTGTGTGTGTGAGTGTCTGTGTGTGTGTGAGTGTGTGTGTGAGTGTGTGTGTGTGTGTGTGTGTGTGTGTGAGTGTGTGTGTGTGTATTGTGTATTTGTCTGTGAGAGATGTGAAGTGTGTGTACACTCACGTTCCACAGTGATGGTTATGGACCCCTCCTCTGCTCCATGTACATTCTCTGCCACACACTGATAGTCTCCAGTCTCCCTGGATGTAACGTGAGGAAACTCCAACCACAGCTCGTTGTTGTAATGTGTTCTGTTCATTGTGACATTAAGATGTCGCCACGTCAGGTTGGAAGCTGGGAAGCTCTCGACAGAGCAGATTATCACTGTCGAATTCCCCTCAATTATATTGATCGATGAATCTGTCATCATATCAGGAGAAGTAATTGAGAGATTCCGTGGTGCGTCTGAAAACAAATAAAAGTTATATTGTGAGCTAACACAGGAAGAGTCCATTATTTACCTCTCAGTATCTGATATCTGTAAGCATTTCAGGCATCTTTCCCCATTATAGGTTCCTATGTCAACTTTCATTATGGACACTGCCAATGTAAACTGTCACGCTGTAATTATATCCTCCCACCAGCAGAGACACCGTCCATCTAAAAGGAAAGAAAATGCCTTGAACATCCTCAGGATGTCCCCAAAGGTTTGACAGCCAATTAATTGCTTTGGAAGGATGGAGTACTCAGGGGTAAATGTACAATTGTCTCTGCAGGACGATGTTCATCGAATGCAGGGTCTTGTTGATCTGGTGTTCACAGAGATTCAGCACAGAGGCTGGAATCTAATTAACAGTCCAGTGTAGTACTGAGGGAGGTCAGGTAACTGACAGGAGTGTGTGTGTGTGAGTTTGTCTGTGTGTGTGTGTGTGTGTGTGCGTGTGTGTGAGTGTCTGTGTGTGTCTGTGTCTGTGTCTGTGTGTGTCTGTCTGTGTGTGTGTGTGTGAGTGTGTGTGTGAGTGTGTGTGTGTGTCTGTGTGTGTGTGTGAGTGAGTGTGTTTCTGTTTGTGTGTGAGTGTGTGTGTGTGTCTGTGTGTGTGTGTGAGTGAGTGTGTTTCTGTTTGTGTGTGAGTGTCTGTGAATGCGTGTGTGTTTGTGTGTGTGTGTGTATGTGTGTGTTTGTGTGTGTATGTGTGTGTGTATGTGTGTCTGTGAATGCGTGTGTGTGTATGCGTGTGTGTCTGTGTGTGTGTCTGTGTGTGTCTGTGTGTGTCTGTGTCTCTGAGTGTCTGTGCGTGTGTGTGTCTGTGTGTGTGTGTTTCTGTGTGTGTGTGTGTGTGTGTGTGTTTGAGTGAGTGTGTGTTTGTGTGTGTGTGTGTGTTTGAGTGAGTGTGTGTGTTAGTGTGTGTGTGTGTGTCTGTGAATGCGTGTGTGTGTGTGTGTCTGTGTGTGTGTGTGATTGTGTGTGTGTGTATGCGTGTGTGTCTGTGTCTTTGCGTGTCTGTGTCTCTATGTGTCTGTGTCTCTGTGTGTCTGTGCGTGTGTGAGTGTCTGTGTGTGTGCTTGCCTGTGTGTGTGTCTGAGTGAGTGTGGGTCTGTGTGTGTGTGTGAGTGTAAGGTATATGTCTGTGTGTGTGTGAGTGTGTGTGTGTGTGTGTGTGTGTGTGTGAGTGTGTGTGTCTCTGTGTGTCTGTGTGATTGTGTGTGTGTGTATGCGTGTGTGTCTGTGTCTTTGCGTGTCTGTGTGTGTGCGTCTGTGTCTCTGTGTGTCTGTGTCTCTGTGTGTCTGTGCGTGTGTGAGTGTCTGAGTGAGTGTGTGTCTGTGTGTGTGTGAGTGTAAGGTATATGTCTGTGTGTGTGAGTGTCTGTGTGTGTGTGAGTGTGTGTGTGTGTGTGTGTGTGTGAGTGTGTGTGTCTCTGTGTGTCTGTGTGATTGTGTGTGTGTGTATGCGTGTGTGTCTGTGTCTTTGCGTGTCTGTGTGTGTGCGTCTGTGTCTCTGTGTGTCTGTGTCTCTGTGTGTCTGTGCGTGTGTGAGTGTCTGAGTGAGTGTGTGTCTGTGTGTGTGTGAGTGTAAGGTATATGTCTGTGTGTGTGAGTGTCTGTGTGTGTGTGAGTGTGTGTGTGTGTGTGTGTGTGTGAGTGTGTGTGTGTGTGTGAGTGTGTGTGTGTGTGTGTGTGTGTGTGTGAGTGTGTGTGTGTGTGTGTATTGTGTATTTGTCTGTGAGAGATGTGAAGTGTGTGTACACTCACGTTCCACAGTGATGGTTATGGACCCCTCCTCTGCTCCATGTACATTCTCTGCCACACACTGATAGTCTCCAGTCTCCCTGGATGTAACGTGAGGAAACTCCAACCACAGCTCGTTGTTGTAATGTGTTCTGTTCATTGTGACATTAAGATGTCGCCACGTCAGGTTGGAAGCTGGGAAACTCTCGACAGAGCAGATTATCACTGTGGAATTCCCCTCAATTATATTGATCGATGAATCTGTCATCATATCAGGAGAAGTAATTGAGAGATTCCGTGGTGCGTCTGAAAACAAATAAAAGTTATATTGTGAGCTAACACAGGAAGAGTCCATTATTTACCTCTCAGTATCTGATATCTGTAAGCATTTCAGGCATCTTTCCCCATTATAGGTTCCTATGTCAACTTTCATTATGGACACTGCCAATGTAAACTGTCACGCTGTAATTATATCCTCCCACCAGCAGAGACACCGTCCATCTAAAAGGAAAGAAAATGCCTTGAACATCCTCAGGATGTCCCCAAGGGTTTGACAGCCAATGAATTGCTTTGGAAGGATGGAGTACTCAGGGGTAAATGTACAATTGTCTCTGCAGGACGATGTGCATCGAATGCAGGGTCTTGTTGATCTGGTGTTCACAGAGATTCAGCACAGAGGCTGGAATCTAATTAACAGTCCAGTGTAGTACTGAGGGAGGTCAGGTAACTGACAGGAGTGTGTGTGTGTGAGTTTGTCTGTGTGTGTGTGTGTGTGTGTGTGTGTGAGTGTCTGTGTGTGTGTCTGTGTGTGTGTCTGTGTCTGTGTGTGTGTGAGTGAGTGTGTTTCTGTGTGTGTGTGAGTGTCTGTGAATGCGTGTGGGTTTGTGTGTGTGTGTTTCTGTGTGTGTGTGTGTGTGTGTGTCTGTGAATGCGTGTGGGTTTGTGTGTATGTGTGTGTTTGTGTGTGTATGTGTGTGTGTATATGTGTGTCTGTGACTGCGTGTGTGTGTATGCGTGTGTGTCTGTGTGTGTGTCTCTGTGTGTCTGTCTGATTGTGTGTGTGTGTATGCGTGTGTGTCTGTGTCTGTGTCTGTGCGTGTGTGTCTGTCTGTGTGTGTGAGAGTTTCTGTGTGTGTGTGGGTGTGTTTGAGTGAGTGTGTGTTTGTGTGTATGCGTGTGTGTCTGTGTCTTTGCGTGTCTGTGTGTGTGCGTCTGTGTCTCTGTGTGTCTGTGTCTCTATGTGTCTGTGTCTCTGTGTGTCTGTGCGTGTGTGAGTGTGTGTGTGTGTGTGTGTGTGTCTGTGTGTGTGTGTCTGTGTGTGTGTGTGAGTGTCTGTGTGTGTGTGTGTGTGTCTGTGTGTGTGTGTGTGTGTGTGTATTGTGTATTTGTCTGTGAGAGATGTGAAGTGTGTGTACACTCACGTTCCACAGTGATGGTTATGGACCCCTCCTCTGCTCCATGTACATTCTCTGCCACACACTGATAGTCTCCAGTGTCCCTGGATGTAACGTGAGGAAACTCCAACCACAGCTCGTTGTTGGAATGTGTTCTGTTCATTGTGACATTAAGATGTCGCCACGTCAGGTTGGAAGCTGGGAAGCTCTCGACAGAGCAGATTATCACTGTCGAATTCCCCTCAATTATATTGATCGATGAATCTGTCATCATATCAGGAGAAGTAATTGAGAGATTCCGTGGTGTGTCTGAAAACAAATAAAGATCAGTTAACTCACATTGACTGTGAAGCACTTTGAGAGACTCTGAGAATGTGAAAGGTGTGATAGCAATGTAAATTCCTTCATCATAAAGCACATAATACAGAGAGACACCACAGTGCAGTGCTGAGGGAGTGCTACACAGTCACAGGGTCAGTGCTGAGGGAGCGCTGCACTGTCAGAGGGTCAGTGCTGAGGGAGTGCTGCACTGTCAGAGGGTCAGTACTGAGGGAGTGCTACACTGTCGGAGGGTCAGTACTGAGGGAGTGCTGCACTGTCACAGGGTCAGTACTGAGGGAGTGCTACACAGTCACAGGGTCAGTACTGAGGGAGTGCTACACAGTCACAGGGTCAGTACTGAGGGAGTGCTACACAGTCACAGGGTCAGTACTGAGGGAGTGCTGCACTGTCAGAGGGTCAGTACTGAGGGAGTGCATCACAATCACAGGGTCAGTACTGAGGGAGTGCCGCACTGTCAGAGGGTCAGTACTGAGGGAGTGCCGCACTGTCACAGGGTCAGTACTGAGGGAGTGCTACACAGTCACAGGGTCAGTACTGAGGGAGTGCTGCACTGTCAGAGGGTCAGTACTGAGGGAGTGCATCACAATCACAGGGTCAGTACTGAGGGAGTGCTGCACTGTCAGAGGGTCAGTACTGAGGGAGTGCCGCACTGTCAGAGGGTCAGTACTGAGGGAGTGCTCCACTGTCAGAGGGTCAGTACTGAGGGAGTGCTCCACTGTCAGAGGGTCAGTACTGAGGGAGTGCCGCACTGTCAGAGGGTCAGTACTGAGGGAGTGCTGCACTGTCAGAGGGTCAGTACTGAGGGAGTGCTGCACTGTCGGAGAGTCAGTACTGAAGCAGTGCAACACTGTCAGAGGGTCAGTACTGAGGGAGCACTGCACTGTCAGAGGGTCAGTACTGAGGGAGTGCTGCCCTGTTGCAGGGTTAGTACTGAGGAAGTGCTACACTGTCAGAGGGTCAGTACTGAGGGAGCACTGCACTGTCAGAGGGTCAGTTCTGAGGGAGTGCTGCACTGTTGCAGGGTCAGTACTGAGGGAACACTGCAATGTCAGAGGGTCAGTACTGAGGGAGTGCTGCACTGTCAGAGGGTCAGTTCTGAGGGAGTGCTGCACTGTCAGAGGGTCAGTACTGAGGGAGTGCTGCACTGTCAGAGGGTCAGTTCTGAGGGAGTGCTGCACTGTCGGAGGGTCAGTACTGAGGAAGTGCTGCACTGTCAGAGGGTCAGTACTGAGGGAGCGCTGCACTGTCGGATGGTCAGTACTGAGGGAGTGCTGCACTGTCGGAGGGTCAGTACTGAGGGAGTGCTGCACTGTCGGAGGGTCAGTACTACGGTAGTGCTGCACTGTCGGAGGGTCAGTACTGAGGGAGTGCTGCACTGTCCGAGGGTCAGTACTGAGGGAGTGCTGCACTGTCCGAGGGTCAGTACTGAGGGATTGCTGCACTGTCTGAGGGTCAGTACTGAGGGAGTGCTGCACTGTCGGAGGGTCAGTACTGTGGGAGTGCTGCACTGTCGGAGGGTCAGTACTGAGGGAGTGCTGCACTGTCGGAGGGTCAGTACTGAGGGAGTGCTGCACTGTCAGAGGGTCAGTACTACGGGAGTGCTGCACTGTCGGAGGGTCAGTACTGAGGGAGTGCTGCACTGTTGGAGGGTCAGTACTGAGGGAGTGCTGCACAGTCAGAGGGCCAGCACTGAGGAAGTGCTGCACTGTCAGATGGTCAGTACTGAGGGAGTGCTGAGTCTCGGAGGGTCAGTACTGAGGGAGTGCTGCAGGGTGAGATGTTAAACAAAGCACCTCTCTGCACTCTCAGGTGGACAGAACTGACCCCCTGACACTATTCATAGATGAGTTCTCCCGGGTCAATATTCATCACTAAAAAATAGATGCCCTGGTCCTCACCACATGGCTGTTAGTGGGATCTTGCTGTGTACAATGTAGCCTATTACAGCTACTGTTGAATAAAGGATGTCCATACTTACATTGCACAGTTAGTGTGAGGTTCCGCTCTGATGAAACAGATGGATATGTCACTCTGCAGGTGAGAGTTTGCCCCTGGTGTTTGAGTGATGGGATCAGGGTCAGAACAGAAGTATAGGTCAGAGTGACACCATGCTGAATTACACTGTTTGAGAGTGATCCAGGTACGTCAGTGGGAGTGACCCAGGTTAAGACAGGTGCTGTTCCATTGCACGTTGTGTTGAAGGTGCAGCTTACGTCCACACTCTTTCCTGCAATAATTTCAGCAGGGAATATCGTGGGTTTATCTGTGAAATCTAACAGACAGAGAATGGATCCTTTTCGATCAATATATCGTGAAACATCAGTTCAAATAGAAATCACAGTCCCACCAGAGAAAGCACTTTTACAAGGATGATCCCAGAACTGAGAGGTTACAGTGATCAGGATAAACTTCTAAACACAATTCGAGAGATAGATGGGAGTGGGATAACCTGATAACATTGATGGACACAGTCAATACATTTAATCATTGATATTAAAGTGAGTATTAGAGGTTGCTTTCGAACTGAACTGGAAGGTATTGCCAGGTTATTGATAATCAGACACTGCGTTATAATAAGCTGTGTTTTGTGTTAATATGTAACCGCCACAGTTTGTGTTATTTCCCATTGAGTGTGGAATGTGAATTATTGAGTAATTATAACACAGCACTTACCAGAAATGTGAAGCTGGGTTACAGGATGGTAGTTGTAACTATTCTTGATGTCAAATTCTATTCTGAAATAATAAGGTCCTGCATCTTCCTGTGTGATGTCGTTTATAATCAGGGAACAGTCACCATCTTTCAGGTCTCCAGACAGCCGGGTCCGATGGCGGAACCGTGACGACACCTGATTGTGATTCTTGGAGTGAAAGACTACAGACGAGGAACTCCGAACCTCATTATTAAACCAGACTCCAACTCGCGGTTTGTTTGCCAGACTCGATGGATAACTGTAATGACATGGAATCTGTGCACAGGAACCTTCCTGCACTGTCACATCTCGTGGAGTGTGGGCTTTCCACTCTTGTGACAAGGCAGCTGGGGAGAGAAATATCAATATTTAGCACTGGATGGTCTGTAGATCCAATAGACTCGATATCCACCCTCTCCGTCACTGGTGCACATTGACTGCAGTGTGGACCATCTACAGGACACACAAGGAACTCACCGAGGTTACACAACAGATGGAAGGGTATCCTGGACACGGGAGTGGACAAGTTCATTCTACATTGGCTCATGGACCTCAGGCCCCTGTTGAGTGAAGCCAGTCTTCCACCCAACACAGTGTCTACAAGACGCACCAGTTGAGATACATTCTGTATTGACTTACAAGGCAGGACAATGGATTAGGATCCATCAGAACTCACACCATTATCTCCATCGTAAATCACTAAGTAGCCAAACCCTCTTGTCTGCTCTGTATCCATTTGATTGGCTAATCTAACTCAATCTAGTGAGCATGCTCATTGTCTAAGGGATTATTATTGATGTAAAACCCACATTGTTGTAGTTTGATTCCAATGCAGCATTGTAGACTGACTTGTCCCCAAGCTCAGCACTGTCTCTACTCCAGCAGACACTATGAAACACACCAGCAAAGCTCCACTAGCATGTGTTGAGAGCCAGTCTTCCACCCAACACAGTGTCTGCAAGACGCACCAGTTGAGATGCATTCTGTGTTGTGAAGTAAAATGGGAAAGGTAGCCAAACCTTGGGAGAACATAAAAACTGACTGTGAAAGTTTCTCTAGGTATGTGAAGAGGAAAAGATTAGTGAAGACAAATGCAGGTCCCTGACAGTCAGAAACAGGGGAATTTATTATGGGGAATAAAGAAATGGCTGACCAACTAAATGCATACTTTGGTTCTGTCTTCACAAAGGAGGACACAAATATCATACCAGAAATGTTGGGGAACACAGGGTTTAGTGAGAGGGATGAACTGAAAGAAATCAGTATTAGGAGAGAAAGGGTGTTGTGGAAATTGATGGGATTGAAGGCCGATAAATCCCCGGGGCCTGAGAATCTACATCCCAGAGTAATGAAGGAAGTGGCCCTAGAAATAGTGGATGCATTGGTGGTCATCTTCCAATATTCTATAGACTCTGGAACTGTTTCTACAGATTGGAGGGTCGCTAATGTAACCGCACTATTTAAAAAGGGAAGTAGAGAGAAAACAGGAACCAGTCAGACTGACGTTAGAATTGGGGAAAATTCCAGAGTCAAAGATTTTATAGCAGAGCACTTAGAGAACAGTGGTAGAATCGGACAGAGTCAGCATGGATTTACAAAAGGGAAATCATGCTTGACAAATCTACTAGAATTCTTTGAGGATGTAACTAGTAGAGTTGATGATGGGGAGCCAGTGGATGTGGTTTATTTGGACTTTTGGAAGGCTTTCGACAAAGTCCCACATAAGAGATTAGCGTGTAAAATTAAAGCGCGTGGGATTGGGGGTAGTGTATTGCGATGGATAGAAAATTGGTTGACGGGCAGGAAACAAAGAGTAGGGATAAATGGGTCTTTGTCCGAATGGCAGGCAGTGACTAGTGGGGTACCACAGGGATTGGTGCTAGGACCCCAGCTATTCACAATATATATTAATGATTTAGATGAGGGAACTAAATGTAATATCTCCAAATTTGCAGATGACACAAAACTGGGTGGGAGGGTGAGTTGTGAGGAGGATGCAGAGAGGCTTCAGGGTGATTTGGACAAGTTGATTGAGTGGGCAAATGCATGGCAGATGCAGTATAATGTAGATAAATGTGAGGTTATCCACTTTGGTAGCAAAAACAGGAAGGCAGATTATTATCTGAACGGCTATAAACTGAGAGAGGGGAAAATGCAGCGAGACCTGGGTGTTCTCGTACACCAGTCGCTGAAGGTAAGCATGCAGGTGCAACAGGCAGTAAAAAAGGCAAATGGTATGTTGGCCTTCATAGCGAGAGGATTCGAGTACAGGAGCAAGGATGTCTTGCTGCAATTATACAGGGCCTTGGTGAGGCCACACCTGGAATATTGTGTGCAGTTTTGTTCTCCTTATCTGAGGAAGGATGTTCTTGCTATAGAGGGAGTGCAGCGAAGGTTTACCAGACTGATTCCTGGGATGGCAGGACTGACGTATGAGGAGAGATTGAGTCGGTTAGGATTATATTTGCTGGAGTTCAGAAGAGTGAGGGGGGATCTCATAGAAACCTATAAAATTCAAACAGGACTTGACAGGGTAGATGCAGGAAGGATGTTCCCGATGGTGGGGGGAAGTCCAGAACCAGGGGTCATAGTCTAAGGATACGGGGTAAACCTTTCAGGACTGAGATGAAGAGAAATTTCTTCACCCAGAGAGTGGTGAGCCTGTGGAATTCACTCCCACAGAAAGCAGTTGAAGCTAAAATATTATATGTTTTCAAGAAGGAGTTAGATATAGCTCTTGGGGCAAAAGGGAACAAAGGATATGGGGGGGGGGGAAACGGGAACAGGTTACTGAGTTGGATGATCAGCCATGATCATAATGAATGGCGGAGCAGGCTCGAAGGGCCGAATGGCCTACTCCTCCTCCTATTTTCTCTGTTTCCATGTCTTACAAGGCAGGACAATGGATTAGGATCCATCAGAACTCACACCATTATCTCCAACATAAATCACTAATGAGCCAAACCCTCTTGTCTGCTCTGTATCCATTTGATTGGCTAATCTAACTCAATCTAGTGAGCATGCTCATTGTCTGAGAGATTATTATTGATCCAAAAGTAAAAGCAAGCGCAAAGGTAAATCAGAACGGTAGCCAAACCATGGCTTACAAGGGAAATTAGAGATAGCATTAGATTCAAGGAAGAAGCATATAAAGATCACAGCTCCAGGGACCCGGGTTCGATTCCGGGTACTGCCTGTGTGGAGTTTGCAAGTTCTCCCTGTGTCTGCGTGGGTTTTCTCCGGGTGCTCCGGTTTCCTCCCACTACCACAAGACTTGAAGGTTGATAGGTTAATTGGCCATTATAAATTGCCCCAAGTATAGGTAGGTGGTAGGGAAATATAGGGACAGGTGGGGATGTTTGGTAGGAATATGGGATTAGTGTAGGATTAGTATAAATGGGTGGTTTATGGTCTGCACAGACTCGGTGGGCCGAAGGGCCTGTTTCAGTGCTGTATCTCTAAATAAAAAAAATAAAACAAATAAAAAATTAACAAATAAATAAATTTTCCAGGAAAATCAACAGAACTGAGGATTGGGAGCAGTTTCGAATTCAGCAAAGGATCGCCAAGGGTACAAGAGCAAGCTTGAGGGGAACATAAAAACTGACTGTGAAAGTTTCTCTAGGTATGTGAAGAGGAAAAGATTAGTGAAGACAAATGCAGGTCCCTTACAGTCAGAAAAGGGGAATTTATTATGGGGAATAAAGAAATGGCTGACCAACTAAATGCATACTTTGGTTCTGTCTTCACAAAGGAGGACACAAATATCATACCAGAAATGTTGGGGAACACAGGGTTTAGTGAGAGAGAGGAACTGAAGGAAATCAGTATTAGTTAGAGAAATGGTGTTGGGAAAATTGATGGGATTGAAGGCCGATAAATCCCCAGGGCCTGATGGTATGCATCCCAGAGTACTTAAGGAAGTGGCCCTAGAAATAGTGGATGCATTGCTGGTCATCTTCCAAGTTTCTATAGACTCTGGAACAGTTCCTACAGATTGGAGGGTAGCTAATGTAACCCCACTATTTAAAAAGGGAGATAGAGAGAATTATAGACCGGTCAGCCTGACGTCGGTAGTGGGGAAAATTCTAGAGTCCATTATCAAAGATTTTATTGCAGAACACTTAGAGGAACAGTGGTAGAATCAGACAGAGTCAGCATGGATTTACGAAAGGGAAATCATGCTTGACAAATCTACGAGAATTCTTCGAGGATGTAACGAGTAGAGTTGATGAGGGGGAGCCAGTGGATGTGGTTTATTTGGACTTTCAGAAGGCTTTTGACAAAGTCTCACATAAGAGATTAGCGTGTAAAATTAAAGCGCGTGGGATTGGAGGTAGTGTATTGCGATGGATAGAAAATTGGTTGGCAAACAGGAAACAAAGAGTAGGAATAAATGGGTCTTTGTCCGAATGGCAGGCAGTGACTAGTGGGGTACCGCAGGGATCGGTGCTAGGACCCCAGCTATTCACAATATATATTAATGATTTCGATGAGGGAACTAAATGTAATATCTCCAAATTTTCAGATGACACAAAACTGGGTGGGAGGGTGAGTTGTGAGGAGGATGCAGAGAGGCTTCAGGGTGATTTGGACAAGTTGAGTGAGTGGGCTAATGCATGGCAGAAGCAGTATAATGTGGATAAATGTGAGGTTATCCACTTTGGTAGCAAAAACTGGAGTTCAGAAGAGTGAGGGGGGGATCTCATAGAAACCTATAAAATTCTAACAGGACTTGACAGGGTAGATACAGGAAGGATGTTCCCGATGGTGGGGGAGTCCAGAACCAGGGGTCATAGTCAATGGATACGGGGTAAACCTTTCAGCACTGAGATGAGGTGAAATTTCTTCACCCAGAGAGTGGTGGAGCCTGTGGAATTCACTACCACAGAAAGCAGTTGAGGCCAAAACATTGTATGTTTTCAAGAAGGAGTTTGATATAGCTCTTGGGGCAAAAGGGATCAAAGGATATGGGGGTTAAGAGGGAACAGGTTACTGAGTTGGATGATCAGCCATGATCGTAATGAATGGCGGAGCAGGCTCGAAGGGCCGAATGGCCGACTCCTGCTCCCATTTTCTCTGTTTCTTTGTAAAACCCACATTGTTGTAGTTTGATTCCGATGCAGCATTGTAGACTGACTTGTCCCCAAGCTCAGCACTGTCTCTACTCCAGCAGACACTATGAAACACACCAGCAAAGCTCCACTCGCCTGAGCTCTGCATGTGTCGGAGGTGCCGCTGTGTTGGGTTCATGACTTTCACAGATGATCTCACTGCGTTCTGGTTAACACCTAACTGGACCCCAAGCTAAACGCTGACACCAAACACTTCTAGTTCCGTGTCCTTCTAAATGTACATGACTTCAGCAGCAAACTGAAGAGTTGTTTATAAGGAAATTAAGTCATTGAATAGTGGGAGATAAATAAATAAATTTATAATTTTAATAATAAATAAATTTTAAAGAAATAAATCCCCCAGTATTTATCCTCGCTTCTCGACTAAACCCATCACCCCACCTGTTGCTCACTGACCTACATTGGCTCCCGGTCCAACGCCTCAAATGAAAGATTCTCATCCTCGTTTTCCAATCCCTCTGTGGCCCCTCTCCACTCCCGATCTCTGTAACATCCTCCAGCCCTGCAACCCTCCGGCATCTCTGCACTCCTCCAATCCTGTTTCCGGAATGGGAGCACAGTGTATATCAGCGAGCACAGGGGCGATGGGTGAACGGGACTTGGTGCCAGTTACTGCACTGGGTCACTGCTGAATTGGTTCCCAATCAGAGCTCAGTAAGAATGATCTTTTACAAAGACTATTCACCATGAATATGTCCGAACTGACGATGATATTACCTTGGAGAAGAGACAGGAGGAAGTAAGATTTCCCGATCATTGTCCGTTCCCAGAGATTTCATCAGCTTCTCACTCTGAAAGAGAAAGGAGTTAATGAGACCTCACCTCTTGTCTGACAGCTCTCAAGAGATCAAAACTGCTTTTAGACAATGTCTTCACCGACTAATTTGATTCTCTGTGGGTGACGGGTGCTCTACAGAGAGTTACAAGGCTTTAAGAAAGTAAAACAATGAACAACTTGCATTTCTATAGCACTCCCTCAGTCCTGGCACTGGGAGCCTGGATTAGTGGCTCAAATTCATGTCTCTGTCCTTTCCTCCTCCCTTGAATTAGAGAGATATCTCGTTCTGATGAAAGGTCACAGACCTGAAACATTAACTCTGTTTTTGTCTCCAAGATGCTGCCAGACCTGCTGAGTATTTCCAACACTTTCTGGGATATTTTCAGATTTCCAGCATCCACAGAACTTTGCTTTTATATTAAGAGTTTCTGTCCGACAGACTTGAGCCCTGTGCTCAGATCTCAATAACATGTAGAAATCTTTCAAAGGCGTCAATCATTGGAATGTGTCTTTATAAAGTCACAACACCAACAAAGGTCGATGTTGGTTGTGGAAGTGAATTCCAATCGTTGTGTTACTTACCCGTGGCCTGTCTGACTGCTCGCCTGGGGAGTAAGTGCCGACACACTGTGTTCAGGCTGAATGGACTCTTCCTGTGCTGTTCTGTGTATTTAGTTAGAAAGGGCTGATGTTTCACTGTGAAATCAGGAAGTGGGGAAACAGTGAGAAAATTCCCCGTTATAAGTAAACTGTTGATCTGTTGAAGCTGATTTTGGTGATGATATTTCTGCACAAGCTGAGCAGCTGTTAACATGGAGATAGCACAAAGACTCAGTGGATTCAACACCCTCTCCCTCACCTCTGAGTCAGAAAATCTAAAGATCGAAGGCCCATCCCAGACACGCGGGCCCCAAAATGCAGGATATGACCACATGCAGGTGGTCTTGCATAGCCAGGGTGGGATTGATGAGGCTCTGAAACCTAATCGGATGAACCAATTCGAAACGTGACCTTATATGTTGAGGGACCGGGGTCGGAAAGGGATATATCGCCCCTACTCGCTGCAGCCGGGAAGTGTGACTGGTTCAATCACAGGAAGCCGTGTGGAAGAATTTGTTCAGCTGCCCTGACCATCGAGGAGTGAGTTTGCGTCCGCGGGTCTGCTAAGTAACTGCTGTTGTCGGTGATACACTATTGTTTGGTGAGTTCATAAAAGTGTTCCGCTTAAAGTGGAAATTGTGTCCAAAGTCTGATTCGTGTGATTGGTGCTCAGATCGGGGTCATGACCTCAGAGGGAAGTGAGACCACTTGTTTAAGAGTCTTATAGTTCTGGTAACCAGGGTCAGGGACCCCGAAAGGTAAAGAAATGGCAATTCGGACTTTGGCTGGTCTTGTCACGAAATGTGTGGCAGGGAAATTGCCTCTAAAACAGAGGAGGGTACAGGTCACCCTGCTGGAGGGTGGGTGGGGAGGGGGGAGGGTGGGGGGGTGAACCAGTATACGGGGCTGAACAGTGGACAGAGCGGTCCACTTGTAGGCGAACCTTGGAAACAACAGTGTGGCTGATAGCACATCAGCATCAATATAGGATCGATGAGGCCAAGACAGTCGCAGTTTGTCAGCAGCGTGATGAGAGAGAGATAGGAAGCTTAGTGGTTGTGAGAAGGTTATGAAGGGGTTAATAACACAGGTAGAGGGAGAGGGAGTGCCGGAACTCCCCCAGAATAAGGAGGAATAGGGGGTCAGGGAGTTTCTGTAAAAAGAAAGCTAAAATCAACTCAAGGATAGAGGAGTCAAAACTGCTTATGTCATTTATTCGTCTTGCTTGCTTCTGCTCGAGTTCTGACTGAAGGAACATCTGGAATAGAGTAGGCCATTCAGCCCATCGAGCCTGCCCCGTCATTCTACAAGATCATGGCTGATCTTCCACCTCAATGATTTTTTTTTCCCCCCCACACTATCCTCATCTCCCCTTATATCCCCACTTCAAGTTGTCGAGACAAAAGTTGTGGGACTGGAGAATGCAAAGGAAGCTTCCGGCAATGTGTGTGAGTTTTAATGTGTTCTTTGGCACTTTGAGTTGTCAAGAGGATTTTTTTTTTTGCATTAAAACTTAGGAATCTGTATTTTTTAAGAAACTAGAAAAGGATGTCAGTGGACATTGAGACACCTGCAAATAGTTGGACTTTACGGATGTTTTGATAGGAAGTTCAATGAAAGCTGAACTGGTAAACAAGGACTGGAATGCAGGTAATTTCACGGAAACCAGCAGGGGGTTGACCTCAGAGCTACTCTCCGTTATGACAAGAGAGAATCTATGACTTGTTTATGGAGGCTTTTGTTTTCAGTTTCGAGCTTTAAAAAAGCCAGTGGGTTTGGACAAAAAAAGCAGGCATTTGATTTTGACCTGCCTGGAGATCAGAAGAAGACCCAGAAAAAGTATTTACCTCTCTGTAAAGGAATCCCTCATCTCTTGAGAAGAACCCCTGTATTTCAAATGTGGCAGATTGCTACTGCCTCATGTCTCTGAAGATTCCCTGCATCAAGTGTTGAAAGAAGCCTTTTACTCCTATGCTGCTGCAGTACAACCTAAAAAGATCCTGGTTGCTGCACACCTGATAGAAGACCTATGTGAAGCCTTCTACTGTTGAAGTTCTTTGAATGCCTACCCATCACAGACTGTTCATCAACCTCGCCTGGAAAGTCTTCGAGTGGCGTCCAACTATTTGACTTTGGGACGCCTCACCAAACTGAAGAACCTACTTCCAGTTCATGACAGACTAAGCTTTTATTATTCCTTTCATTCCTATGAAACAGCTGTAAACCGAAATCCTTTTTCTCCCCCACCCCCACCCCCAGTTAACCGGTTTTCGGATGTATGTGCGTGTGCACCAGGGCTCGGAAAATTAAGCAGCTTTAATATCTCAATTCGTATATAGATTTACTTTGTTATTGGTTAAGACTTGGTTTTATAATTATACAGTTAATTTTGTTGTTTGTTAAAGAAACCGGGTTGTGTGCCTTATTCTGGGGACAAATAGTGTAATCTAGTTGGCTGAATCGGTAAGTGGGAAAATTTATTGATATGCTGTGAGCTGTGGAGAAGCGGGACTGAATTAACAGTGCATTCCTCCCACCTTGGTCATAATAGGGGTAATATATTAGCATGGATGGAAGTTTGGCTAACTAACAGGAAACAGAGAGTCGGGAGAAATGGATCATTTTCAGTGCGGGAACTGTAACTAGTGAAGTGCGACAGGGATCAGTGTTGGAGATGCAACTATCAAACATTCACATTAATGACGTGGATGACGGGACCGAGTGTATTGTAGCCAAATTTACAGAGGTTACAAAGATCGGTAGGAAAGCACGTTGTGAGGAGGATACAAAGAGAGAGGAAAGGGATATAGATCGGTTAAGTGAGTGGGGCAAAAATTGTGGCCGACGGAGTATAATGTGGGAAAGTGTGAGGTTGTCCACTTGGGCAGGAAGAATAGAAAAGCAGATTATTATTTAAATGGGGAGAGACTGTACAGTTTTGGTCACCTTATTTAAGGAGGGATTTATTTACATTGGAGGCAGTTCAGAGAAGGTTCACTAGGCTGATTCCTGGGATGGAGAGGTTTATCATATGAGGAAAAGTTGAGCAGGGAACTACTACAACAGTCAAACTGTTGAACCCCTACTTTTGGAAGGACCTTTTTTCATCGGACCTCGGAAGACTGCAAGTGAACTTTGACTGCGTTGTATTGGAAGACGTAATCGGGAACATAATTTGAAAAGACTTAATCTTTTTCTATTTTTTCAGTCAACTGATTGAAAACCGAGTATATATGCGAATTCAGGAGATAGATTTTTATGTAAGAAGTTATAAAGTCTTTAGATATTGGTTTATCTTAGTAGTGTTTAAGATTTGAGTTTTTTTGAATAAATAGTTAATTTGTTGATATCTAAAGATATCTGGTTTAATTTACTTCCTTCGGGGGTTACTAGCTTGTTCAATTTGGTGTTTTTTTTTTGATTTAGAAAGCTTAAAGAATTATGCTGCAACCTGTGGAGTGACGGGACTGAATTGACAGTGTATTGCTCCCACTGTGATCAGAATTATATATTTTGATTGGGGCTTTGTCCTGAGTGGTCATAACAATAGTGCCTGCAGCTCACAGCCTCCCATCTGTTTTATTTCTCCCGGTTCCTTCGCCTGTACTGCACTGAATCACCCAATTCTCCAACTCTGTTTACCTATTTCTCCCGGTTTCTCCGTCTCTGGTGCATCTGTTTTGATGATGACGGGGTCGTCAACCATGTCCGACCCATTTCCCACACTTCTGCCCTCACCCCTGCTCCTCCCTCCAAGAACAGCGACAGCAATCCGAAGGGATCATTCCCTCCGCGACACCCTGGTCCACTCCTCCATCGCTCCTGACACCTCGTCCCCTTCCCGCGGCACCTTCCCCTGCAATTGCAGGAGGTGTAATACCTGCCCATTTACCTCCTCTCTCCTCACTATCCCAGGCCCCAAACACTCCTTTCAGGTGAAGCAGCGATTTACTTGTACTTCTTTCAATGTAGTATACTGTATTCGCTGCTCGCAATGTGGTCTCCTCTACACTGGGGAGACCAAACGCAGACTGGGTGACCGCTTTGCGGAACACCTCCGCTCAGTCCGAAAGCAGGACCCCGAGCTTCCGGTTGTGCTATTTTAATTCACCCCCAGCTCTCATGCTCGCATTTCCGTCCTTGGACTGCTGCAGTGTTCCAGTGAACATCAATACAATCACATCTTTCGATGAGGCACTCTACGGCCTTGCGGACTCAACCTTGAGTTCAATCATTTCAGAGCGTGACTGGCCTTTTTCTTTATATTGTTCTATTTTTGATTATTATATTTTATTTTTTAACAACGGGCCTGTTTTTTCATGTAGACAGAGCTGCTCATTACTCTGTCAATTAACACTCTCTCTGGACTAATGCGTTGTCTTTCACCACAAGCATTAACACACCCTTTGCCTTTGTCCCAGGACGGCTTTGTTATTTAATCTCTCCTTTCCTCTGCCCTATCACACACCTTCCCTTTAGCTCATCTTTCCCCCTTCCCCCTTTCACTTTCTCAAAATCTAACTTTTGCCAGTTCTGATAAAAGGTCACAGGCCTGAAACGTTAACCCTGTTTCTTTTTACTCTCCAGAGACGCTGACTGACCTGCTGAGGTATTTGCAACACTTCCAGCTTTTATCTGAGTAACTAATATCAACCTGTCCTGGCCTAATTGTGCTCTAAGCTGCTTTTCCCTGAGGTCTATACTGGGGGTAGTGACCATTCTGTAAATACTGACAGACAGGAAGGTGAACAACGGAACGAAAATTGAGTAAAATAAGCAGGTTGAGTGAGTCTACTCTGTCCTGGCAAAACAGCTAACAAGACCGAAAGACACTTAAAATGAGTGGAGAGAAGGATGGCCCCAACAGTAAGGGGCTCACCTCAAGGAGGGATGTACAAAATTCAACTAGACAGAACGATCGAGGATAGATCATCACTCAACTTTGCAAGGTAACATAATTTTAAAGAAATCGCATCTGATTATGACAAGCATTTTTTTGTGGGTGAGGTTCTGTGCTTCTTGGAAGGAGAACTGCAGTTTCAGTGGAGTCCCTTCTTTCTCGTTCTTCCCAGAGTGCGTGCTTCTCATTTCTTGCTCAGTTTATACATTCGCGTACACAGAGCTCTCGTCAAACTCGTGGATTTCAGATGGGGCATCTTTTTGCTGAGGATTGATGCGCTGGTTTGATTTCCCTTTGAGGCAGCCCTCGTCTTTCTTCAGGAATACAAATGGAAATGAGCAGTGAGACAGTCAGCGTGATCTACAGTTGGTATTATTGAGTCCGGTAAGAAAATTCAAACCGCAATGATACATTAAGTATGAATACCGAGCAATGCTGGGTTTTGATTATTGACATTGAACGGTGTCGGGTTTGATTACTGACACTGAGTACGAGAAACAGGAGACTTTTCCTCAGAGTCCTGGGGCCAATATTTATCCCTTGAAGGAGCATCAGCCAAAAAAAGGAACAGCTGATCTCTTGCCATTATCACATCCCTTGTTTTTTTGGGAGCTTGCTGTGCGCCAATTTGCTGCTGTGTCTGTTATTATTTTTATTTAGAGATACAGCACTGAAACGGGCCCTTCGGCCCACCGAGTCTGTGCCGACCAAGAACCACCCATTTATACTAACCCTACAGTAATCCCATATTCCCTAACACCTACCGACACTCGGGGGCAATTTACAATGGCCAATTTACCCATCACCTGCAAGTCTTTGGCGGTGGGAGGAAACCGGAGCACCCGGCGAAAACCCACGCCGTCACAGGGAGAACTTGCAAACTCCGCACAGGCAGTACCCAGAATTGAACCCGGGTCCCTGGAGCTGTGAGGCTGCGGTGCTAACCACTGCGCCACTGTGCTGTCACAGTTCAAACCATTTTCTGCGCTGTACTTTGGGAGGTTCTGGGCTGGTGAAAGGGCATTTTATAAAAGGTGTATCAGGAGAGAGGGACGGACATGCCCGACAATCAGCCACCATTCGTACCGTGTCTATGTGACCGAGGTGTAATTGCAAACTTTGCATCAAGTCTCGGACTAAGTTGTCACCTTGTTCATTTTCTCCTGTGTTGAGATTATTCCCTCATATCTCGATGTCTTCGGCTTTGAACTCATCGGCACCATTTCAGACTTGCCCTCTGACAGACCTTTTCCTGCCTGCTTCATCCCATTTCCTTCTGATCTGAAAACATATTTCCTGAGAAAATTAAAAACCGGAGAAAGAAGCTCCCCTTAAAATAACTGAGGTTGACAGAGTATTGATCACCTTTTCAATTGTTGTTGCTGGTGCCCGGTGTGAAACCAAGGCGAGAGGCAACACATTCAAATCAGACTGAGGATAAAGGAAATGATTAACTCAGGGGAGGATGGTTAGGGGGCTTTCACTTGGAGAGAGACAAGTTGGGAGATTTGGGCAGAGATATGACACCAAATGCAGAGAAGTGTGAGATGATACACTGTTGGAAGATGAATAAAGAGATCAAACAGACCATTCGTTCCATCGTCCCTGTGCTGGCTCTTGGAAAGATCTATCCAATTAGCCCCCACGCTCCCCCCACTGCTCTTTCCCCCATCGTCCTGCAAATTTTTCCCCTTCCGTTATTTCTCCAATTCCCCCTTTTGAAAGTTACTATTGAATCTGCTTCCACCGCCCTTTCAGGCAGCGCGTTCCAGATCACAACAACTCACTGCGTCAAAAACATTCTCCTCCTCTCCCCCCCACTCTGGTCCTTTTACCCATTATCCTCAATCTGTGTCCCTCTGGTTACCGACCCTCCCGCCACTGGGAACAGTTTCTCCTCATTTACTCCATCGAAACCCCCCTCACGATTTTGAACGCCTCGATTAAATCTCCCCCTTAACCTTCTCTGCTCTAAGGAGAACAATCCCAGCTTCTCCCAGTCTCTCCACATTAACTGAAATCCCTCATCCCTGGGAGCATTCCGGTAAATCTCCCTCCGCACCCTCTCCAAGGACTCGACACCCGTTCGAAAGTTTAATGGGTCAGAGTTTGAATGGGATGGAGGTGCAGAGAGAAATGTTGATGGAGATTCAAATCTTCAATCATAGAATTCCCAATTGTGAGAGAGAAAATTTGGCGATAGATTTATAGGGGCTGGAGGAGGTTACAGAGATAGGGAGGGTTGTAGGGGCTGGAGGAGGTTACAGAGATAGGGAGGGTTGTAGGGGCTGGAGGAGGTTACAGAGATAGGGAGGGTTGTAGGGTCTGGAGTAGGTTACAGAGATAGGGAGGGTTGTAGGGGCTGGAGGAGGTTACAGAGATAGGGAGGGATGTAGGGGATGGAGGTGTTTACAGAGATAGGGAGGGTTGTCGGGGATGGAGGAGGTTACAGAGATGGGGAGGGATGTAGGGGCTGGACGAGGTTACGCAGATAGGGAGGGTTGTCGGGGATGGAGGAGGTTACAGAGATAGGGAGGGTTGTAGGGGCTGGAGGAGGTTACAGAGATAGGAAGGGTTGTAGGGACTGGAGGAGGTTACAGAGATAGGGAGGGTTGTAGAGGCTGGAGGAGGTTACAGAGATAGGGAGGGTTGTAGGGACTGGAGGAGGTAACAGAGATAGGGAGGGTTGTAGGGACTGGAGGAGGTTACAGAGATAGGGAGGGTTGTAGAGGCTGGAGGAGGTTACAGAGATAGGGAGGGTTGTAGACGCTGGAGGAGGTTACAGAAATAGGGAGGGTTGTAGGGGCTGGAGGAGATTACAGAGATAGGGAGGGATGTAGGGGCTGGAGGAGGTTACGCAGATAGGGAGGGTTGTCGGGGCTGGAGGAGGTTACAGAGATAGGGAGGGTTGTAGGGGCTGGAGGCTGTTACAGATATAGGGAGGGTTGTAGGGGCTGGAGGAGGTTACAGAGATAGGGAGGGATGTAGGGGCTGGATGAGGTTTCGCAGATAGGGAGGGTTGTCGGGGATGGAGGAGGTTACAGAGATAGGGAGGGTTGTCGGGGCTGGAGGAGATTACAGAGATAGGGAGGGATGTAGGGGCTGGAGGAGGTTACGCAGATAGGGAGGGTTGTAGGGGCTGGCGGAGGTTACAGAGATAGGGAGGGTTGTCGGGGCTGGAGGAGGTTACAGAGATAGGGAGGGATGTAGGGGCTGGAGGAGGTTACAGAGATAGGGAGGGTTGTAGGGGCTGGAGGAGGTTACAGAGATAGGGAGGGTTGTACGGGCTGGAGGAGGTTACAGAGATAGGGAGGGTTGTAGGGGCTGGAGGAGGTTACAGAGATAGGGAGGGTTGTAGGGGCTGGAGGAGGTTACAGAGATAGAGAGGGTTGTCGGGGCTGGAGGAGGTTACAGAGATAGGGAGGGTTGTTGGGACTGGAGGAGGTTACAGAGATAGGGAGGGTTGTCGGGGCTGGAGGAGGTTACAGAGATAGGGAGGGTTGTCGGGACTGGAGGAGGTTACAGAGATAGGGAGGGTTGTAGGGACTGGAGGAGGTTACAGAGATAGGGAGGGTTGTAGGGACTGGAGGAGGTTACAGAGATAGGGAGGGTTGTAGAGGCTGGAGGAGGTTGCAGAGATAGGGAGGGTTGTAGACGCTGGAGGAGGTTACAGAAATAGGGAGGGTTGTAGGGGCTGGAGGAGATTACAGAGATAGGGAGGGATGTAGGGGCTGGAGGAGGTTACGCAGATAGGGAGGGTTGTCGGGGCTGGAGGAGGTTACAGAGATAGGGAGGGATGTAGGGGCTGGAGGAGGTTACGCAGATAGGGAGGGTTGTCGGGGCTGGAGGAGGTTACAGAGATAGGGAGGGTTGTAGGGGCTGGAGGAGATTACAGAGATAGGGAGGGATGTAGGGGCTGGAGGAGGTTACGCAGATAGGGAGGGTTGTCGGGGCTGGAGGAGGTTACAGAGATAGGGAGGGTTGTAGGGGCTGGAGGCTGTTACACATATAGGGAGGGTTGTAGGGGCTGGAGGAGGTTACAGAGATAGGGAGGGATGTAGGGGCTGGACGAGGTTACGCAGATAGGGAGGGTTGTCGGGGATGGAGGAGGTTACAGAGATAGGGAGGGTTGTAGGGGTAGGAGGAGGTTACAGAGGTAGGGAGGGTTGTAGGGACTGGAGGAGGTTACAGAGATAGGGAGGGTTGTCGGGACTGGAGGAGGTTACAGAGATAGGGAGGGTTGTAGAGGCTGGAGGAGGTTACAGAGATAGGGAGGGTTGTAGACGCTGGAGGAGGTTACAGAAATAGGGAGAATTGTAGGGGCTGGAGGAGATTACTGAGATAGGGAGGGATGTAGGGGCTGGAGGAGGTTACGCAGATAGGGAGGGTTGTCGGGGCTGGAGGAGGTTACAGAGATAGGGAGGGTTGTCGGGGCTGGAGGAGGTTACAGAGATAGGGAGGGTTGTAGGGGCTGGAGGAGGTTACAGAGATAGGGAGGGTTGTAGGGGCTGGAGGAGGTTACAGAGATAGGGAGGGTTGTCGGGGCTGGAGGAGGTTACAGAGATAGGGAGGGTTGTAGGGGCTGGAGGAAGTTACAGAGACAGGGAAGGTTGTAGGGGCTGGAGGAGGTTACAGAGATAGGGAGGGTTGTCGGGGCTGGAGGAGGTTACAGAGATAGGGAGGGTTGTAGGGGCTGGAGGAGGTTACAGAGATAGGGAGGGATGTAGGGGCTGGAGGAGGTTACGCAGATAGGGAGGGTTGTCGGGGCTGGAGGAGGTTACAGAGATAGGGAGGGTTGTAGGGGCTGGAGGCTGTTACACATATAGGGAGGGTTGTAGGGGCTGGAGGAGGTTACAGAGATAGGGAGGGATGTAGGGGCTGGACGAGGTTACGCAGATAGGGAGGGTTGTCGGGGATGGAGGAGGTTACAGAGATAGGGAGGGTTGTAGGGGCTGGAGGAGGTTACAGAGGTAGGGAGGGTTGTAGGGACTGGAGGAGGTTACAGAGATAGGGAGGGTTGTCGGGACTGGAGGAGGTTACAGAGATAGGGAGGGTTGTAGAGGCTGGAGGAGGTTACAGAGATAGGGAGGGTTGTAGACGCTGGAGGAGGTTACAGAAATAGGGAGAATTGTAGGGGCTGGAGGAGATTACTGAGATAGGGAGGGATGTAGGGGCTGGAGGAGGTTACGCAGATAGGGAGGGTTGTCGGGGCTGGAGGAGGTTACAGAGATAGGGAGGGTTGTCGGGGCTGGAGGAGGTTACAGAGATAGGGAGGGTTGTAGGGGCTGGAGGAGGTTACAGAGATAGGGAGGGTTGTAGGGGCTGGAGGAGGATACAGAGATAGGGAGGGTTGTCGGGGCTGGAGGAGGTTACAGAGATAGGGAGGGTTGTAGGGGCTGGAGGAAGTTACAGAGACAGGGAAGGTTGTAGGGGCTGGAGGAGGTTACAGAGATAGGGAGGGTTGTCGGGGCTGGAGGAGGTTACAGAGATAGGGAGGGTTGTAGGGGCTGGAGGAGGTTACAGAGATAGGGAGGGTTGTAGGGGTTGGAGGAAGTTACAGAGACAGGGAAGGTTGTAGGGGCTGGAGGAGGTTACAGAGATAGGGAGGGTTGTCGGGGCTGGAGGAGGTTACAGAGATAGGGAGGGTTGTAGGGGCTGGAGGAGGTTACAGAGATAGGGAGGGTTGTCGGGGCTGGAGGAGATTACAGAGATAGGGAGGGATGTAGGGGCTGGAGGAGGTTACGCAGATAGGGAGGGTTGTAGGGGCTGGCGGAGGTTACAGAGATAGGGAGGGTTGTCGGGGCTGGAGGAGGTTACAGAGATAGGGAGGGATGTAGGGGCTGGAGGAGGTTACAGAGATAGGGAGGGTTGTAGGGGCTGGAGGAGGTTACAGAGATAGGGAGGGTTGTACGGGCTGGAGGAGGTTACAGAGATAGGGAGGGTTGTAGGGGCTGGAGGAGGTTACAGAGATAGGGAGGGTTGTAGGGGCTGGAGGAGGTTACAGAGATAGAGAGGGTTGTCGGGGCTGGAGGAGGTTACAGAGATAGGGAGGGTTGTTGGGACTGGAGGAGGTTACAGAGATAGGGAGGGTTGTCGGGGCTGGAGGAGGTTACAGAGGTAGGGAGGGTTGTCGGGACTGGAGGAGGTTACAGAGATAGGGAGGGTTGTAGGGACTGGAGGAGGTTACAGAGATAGGGAGGGTTGTAGGGACTGGAGGAGGTTACAGAGATAGGGAGGGTTGTAGAGGCTGGAGGAGGTTGCAGAGATAGGGAGGGTTGTAGACGCTGGAGGAGGTTACAGAAATAGGGAGGGTTGTAGGGGCTGGAGGAGATTACAGAGATAGGGAGGGATGTAGGGGCTGGAGGAGGTTACGCAGATAGGGAGGGTTGTCGGGGCTGGAGGAGGTTACAGAGATAGGGAGGGATGTAGGGGCTGGAGGAGGTTACGCAGATAGGGAGGGTTGTCGGGGCTGGAGGAGGTTACAGAGATAGGGAGGGTTGTAGGGGCTGGAGGAGATTACAGAGATAGGGAGGGATGTAGGGGCTGGAGGAGGTTACGCAGATAGGGAGGGTTGTCGGGGCTGGAGGAGGTTACAGAGATAGGGAGGGTTGTAGGGGCTGGAGGCTGTTACACATATAGGGAGGGTTGTAGGGGCTGGAGGAGGTTACAGAGATAGGGAGGGATGTAGGGGCTGGACGAGGTTACGCAGATAGGGAGGGTTGTCGGGGATGGAGGAGGTTACAGAGATAGGGAGGGTTGTAGGGGCTGGAGGAGGTTACAGAGGTAGGGAGGGTTGTAGGGACTGGAGGAGGTTACAGAGATAGGGAGGGTTGTCGGGACTGGAGGAGGTTACAGAGATAGGGAGGGTTGTAGAGGCTGGAGGAGGTTACAGAGATAGGGAGGGTTGTAGACGCTGGAGGAGGTTACAGAAATAGGGAGAATTGTAGGGGCTGGAGGAGATTACAGAGATAGGGAGGGATGTAGGGGCTGGAGGAGGTTACGCAGATAGGGAGGGTTGTCGGGGCTGGAGGAGGTTACAGAGATAGGGAGGATTGTCGGGGCTGGAGGAGGTTACAGAGATAGGGAGGGTTGTAGGGGCTGGAGGAGGTTACAGAGATAGGGAGGGTTGTAGGGGCTGGAGGAGGTTACAGAGATAGGGAGGGTTGTCGGGGCTGGTGGAGGTTACAGAGATAGGGAGGGTTGTAGGGGCTGGAGGAAGTTACAGAGACAGGGAAGGTTGTAGGGGCTGGAGGAGGTTACAGAGATAGGGAGGGTTGTCGGGGCTGGAGGAGGTTACAGAGATAGGGAGGGTTGTAGGGGCTGGAGGAGGTTACAGAGATAGGGAGGGTTGTAGGGGCTGGAGGAAGTTACAGAGACAGGGAAGGTTGTAGGGGCTGGAGGAGGTTACAGAGATAGGGAGGGTTGTCGGGGCTGGAGGAGGTTACAGAGATAGGGAGGGATGTAGGGGCTGGAGGAGGTTATGCAGATAGGGAGGGTTGTCGGGGCTGGAGGAGGTTACAGAGATAGGGAGGGTTGTAGGGGCTGGAGGAGGTTACAGAGATAGGGAGGGATGTAGGGGCTGGACGAGGTTACGCAGATAGGGAGGGTTGTCGGGGATGGAGGAGGTTACAGAGATAGGGAGGGTTGTAGGGGCTGGAGGAGGTTACAGAGGTAGGGAGGGTTGTAGGGACTGGAGGAGGTTACAGAGATAGGGAGGGTTGTCGGGACTGGAGGAGGTTACAGAGATAGGGAGGGTTGTAGAGGCTGGAGGAGGTTACAGAGATAGGGAGGGTTGTAGACGCTGGAGGAGGTTACAGAAATAGGGAGAATTGTAGGGGCTGGAGGAGATTACAGAGATAGGGAGGGATGTAGGGGCTGGAGGAGGTTACGCAGATAGGGTGGGTTGTCGGGGCTGGAGGAGGTTACAGAGATAGGGAGGGTTGTCGGGGCTGGAGGAGGTTACAGAGATAGGGAGGGTTGTAGGGGCTGGAGGAGGTTACAGAGATAGGGAGGGTTGTAGGGGCTGGAGGAGGTTACAGAGATAGGGAGGGTTGTCGGGGCTGGAGGAGGTTACAGAGATAGGGAGGGTTGTAGGGGCTGGAGGAAGTTACAGAGACAGGGAAGGTTGTAGGGGCTGGAGGAGGTTACAGAGATAGGGAGGGTTGTCGGGGCTGGAGGAGGTTACAGAGATAGGGAGGGTTGTAGGGGCTGGAGGAGGTTACAGAGATAGGGAGGGTTGTAGGGGCTGGAGGAAGTTACAGAGACAGGGAAGGTTGTAGGGGCTGGAGGAGGTTACAGAGATAGGGAGGGTTGTCGGGGCTGGAGGAGGTTACAGAGATAGGGAGGGTTGTAGGGGCTGGAGGAGGTTACAGAGATAGGGAGGGTTGTCGGGGCTGGAGGAGATTACAGAGATAGGGAGGGATGTAGGGGCTGGAGGAGGTTACGCAGATAGGGAGGGTTGTAGGGGCTGGCGGAGGTTACAGAGATAGGGAGGGTTGTCGGGGCTGGAGGAGGTTACAGAGATAGTGAGGGATGTAGGGGCTGGAGGAGGTTACAGAGATAGGGAGGGTTGTAGGGGCTGGAGGAGGTTACAGAGATAGGGAGGGTTGTACGGGCTGGAGGAGGTTACAGAGATAGGGAGGGTTGTAGGGGCTGGAGGAGGTTACAGAGATAGGGAGGGTTGTAGGGGCTGGAGGAGGTTACAGAGATAAAGAGGGTTGTCGGGGCTGGAGGAGGTGACAGAGATAGGGAGGGTTGTTGGGACTGGAGGAGGTTACAGAGATAGGGAGGGTTGTCGGGGCTGGAGGAGGTTACAGAGATAGGGAGGGTTGTCGGGACTGGAGGAGGTTACAGAGATAGGGAGGGTTATAGGGACTGGAGGAGGTTACAGAGATAGGGAGGGTTGTAGGGACTGGAGGAGGTTACAGAGATAGGGAGGGTTGTAGAGGCTGGAGGAGGTTACAGAGATAGGGAGGGTTGTAGACGCTGGAGGAGGTTACAGAAATAGGGAGGGTTGTAGGGGCTGGAGGAGATTACAGAGATAGGGAGGGATGTAGGGGCTGGAGGAGGTTACGCAGATAGGGAGGGTTGTCGGGGCTGGAGGAGGTTACAGAGATAGGGAGGGTTGTCGGGGCTGGAGGAGGTTACAGAGATAGGGAGGGTTGTAGGGGCTGGAGGAGGTTACAGAGATAGGGAGGGTTGTACGGGCTGGAGGAGGTTACAGAGATAGGGAGGGTTGTAGGGGCTGGAGGAGGTTACAGAGATAGGGAGGGTTGTAGGGGCTGGAGGAGGTTACAGAGATAGGGAGGGTTGTCGGGGCTGGAGGAGGTTACAGAGATAGGGAGGGTTGTTGGGACTGGAGGAGGTTACAGAGATAGGGAGGGTTGTCGGGGCTGGAGGAGGTTACAGAGATAGGGAGGGTTGTCGGGACTGGAGGAGGTTACAGAGATAGGGAGGGTTGTAGGGACTGGAGGAGGTTACAGAGATAGGGAGGGTTGTAGGGACTGGAGGAGGTTACAGAGATAGGGAGAGTGTTTTCCCATGTGGCCCAGACTCACTTGCCATTTCTTTTGCATGCCTTTGTAATGAAGCACAGTGTGCTGGTCGATACAATCATCAATACAGACCCTCCTGCGACTGCCAGTCCGATTATATGTTTCAGCTCCAAACTCGTCTCAACTAAGGTCGGAAGAGGTGTAAAAAGAGGACAATTATAAGATCTCAGGTACATACATTCCTTAAATCTCACCTGGACCCTGCAAAAAATTTGCACCTCTGCGCAGCAACTAGGGTCCCGTTTGCATTAAGTGCCAGCCTTATCGGCTGGCTATCCAACTGTGTGAGGCAGCATTGAAAACGACTCCATACTCTCAAGCTGTCTGGCTGGGCCCAAGAGATCCTGGGGCAGTGGGGAAAGTGTGATCTGCCTGGTATCCTAAAATTTACCCCTGTGACCGACAGTGCTTCAAAAATAAATTGTGAACTCGTTGTTTGGCCATTGTTGATTGTGGGATCTTGCTGTGTGCAAATGTGACTGCGCCATTGCGGCACTGGCCCACATTCCAAACAAAGCAGTCCATTGGCTGGGAAGAGATTTTGGAACAGTCTGTGCACAGCACACTGTATAAATATACGTAGAAATATCACGGAATAAATTGCAGTTCCAGCCCAGAAACAGGCCATTCGGCCCATCCTCTCCGTGCTGGTGTTTCTGCCCCACACGAGCCTCCTCCCACCCCCACCCCCCTCTCCATCTCACCCTATCACCATATCCTTCTATTCCTTTCTCCCTCATGTGTTTATCCAGCTTCCCCTTAAATACATCGATACTATTCACCTCAACCACTCCCTGTGGGAGCGAGTTCCACATTCTCACCACTCTCTGGGGAAAGAGGTTTCTCCGGAATTCCCCATCGGATTTATTAGTGACTGTCTTATATTGATGGCCCCGAGTTCTGGTCTCCCCCCCCACAAGTGGAAACATCTTCTCTACGTCTACCCGATCGAAACCCCCTTCATCATTTTAAAGACCTCAATCAGGTCACCCCTCAGCCTTCTCTTTTCCAGAGAAAAGAGCCCCAGCCTGTTCAGTCTTTCCTGATAGTTATAACTTCTCAGTTCCTGTATCATTCCAGTAAACCTTTTTGCACCTTCCCCAGTGCCTCTCTATCCTTTTAGTAATACGGAAACTGGAACGGTGCACAGTGCTCCAAGTGTGGTCTAACCAAGGTATATGGAGACTGGAACTGTGCACAGTGCTCCGAGTGTGGTCTAACCAAGGTATATGGAGACTGGAACTGTGCACAGTGCTCCGAGTGTGGTCTAACCAAGGTATATGGAGACTGGAACTGTGCACAGTGCTCCGAGTGTGATCTAACCGAGGGATATGGAGACCAGAACTGTGCACAGTGCTCCGAGTGTGGTCTAACCAAGGGATATGGAGACCGGAACTGTGCACAGTGCTCCCAGTGTGGTCTAACCAAGGTATATGGAGACCTGAACTGTGCACAGTGCTCCGAGTGTGGTCTAACCGAGGTATATGGAGACCGGAACTGTACACAGTGCTCCCAGTGTGGTCTAACCAAGGTATATGGAGACCGGAACTGTGCACAGTGCTCCGAGTGTGGTCTAACCAAGTTATATGGAGACCGGAACTGTGCACAGTGCTCCGAGTGTGGTCTAACCAAGGGATATGGAGACTGGAACTGTGCACAGTGCTCCGAGTGTGATCTAACCGAGGGATATGGAGACCAGAACTGTGCACAGTGCTCCGAGTGTGGTCTAACCAAGGGATATGGAGACCGGAACTGTGCACAGTGCTCCAAATGTGGTCTAACCGAGGTATGTGGAAACCTGAACTGTGCACAGTGCTCCGAGCGTGGTCTAACCAAGGTATATGGAGACTGGAACTGTGCACAGTGCTCCGAGTGTGGTCTAACCAAGGGATATGGAGACCGGAACTGTACACAGTGCTCCAAGTGTGGTCTAACTAAGGTATGTGGAGACTGGAACTGTGCACAGTGCTCCGAGTGTGGTCTAACCAAGGGATATGGAGACTGGAACTGTGCACAGTGCTCCGAGTGTGGTCTAACCGAGGTATATGGAGACCGGAACTGTGCACAGTGCTCCGAGTGTGGTCTAACCAAGGTATGTGGAGACTGGAACTGTGCACAGTGCTCCGAGTGTGGTCTAACCAAGGTATATGGAGACCGGAACTGTGCACAGTGCTCCGAGTGTGGTCTAACCAAGGTATGTGGAGACTGGAACTGTGCACAGTGCTCCGAGTGTGGTCTAACCGAGGTATATGGAGACTGGAACTGTGCACAGTGCTCCGAGTGTGGTCTAACCAAGGTATGTGGAGACTGGAACTGTGCACAGTGCTCCGAGTGTGGTCTAACCGAGGTTTGACACAGGTTTAACATAACATTCCAGCTTTTCAGTGCTAACCCTCCAGAAATAAACCCCAGTTCTCTGTCTGCTTTTTAAAATAACTTTTCTAACCTGTGTCCTTACAGCTAGAAATCTCTGTAAGGACCACAGATTCCTCTGCTCATCTAACCGAGTTCGACTCTGAGGAATATACAATCTCCTCAGTTTTCTTTGGAATATGTAATAGCTGCTTTTCCACAGTGAATTTAATTTGCCGATGATACGCCCCTTTCTGCACAGATTGGTTTCGTTTCTGTTTCGGCTTTTCGCTGCTGTTTCCCTGGAGCGATCAGCTCGGAATCTGTAATGCACGTGGCATCCCTTCGATTTGGAACTATTGCAGGAAACATGTTGGATATGGTCTCCTAATCAGGCAGCAGTCAGCTTATCATTCAGTGCAAACACAGCAGAATACAGCTGGGGAAGTGAAAATGGACTCCAACTGACCCCGCAGTCAGCCCGCAGTGCGACACACAGCCGTGACGTCTGGCACAGCGGGTGGAGTTGGGGGGCCCCGCCGGGGGAGGACGGGGAAGAGGGCGGCTGGGCAGCTGAAAGTAGCAAGACTTTGCATTGCTGTAGCCTCTGTCAGGATGTCCCAGAGTGCTTACATGGCCAATGGCGTACGTGTTAAGTCACTGTTTAGTCAATGCAGCAAATGTTGGAGTCAATTTGCGCACAGCAAGATCCCAGAGGAACTCTTCCTAGTGATGCTGGTTGAGAGATAGATATTGAGCGAGACGGAGACCTCCACCCCCCCTCGGCCCCGCCCCGCTTTTCTGACAAATAGTGGCCGTGGGATACTTTACACCCCTCTGAGAGGGCAGATGGGGCCTCAGTTTAAAGTCTCATTCAAAAGATGGTACCTCTGACAGTGCGGCACTCCCCCAGTACTGACCCACCGACAGCGCGGCACTCCCCAACACAGACCCTCCGACAGTGCGGCACTCCCTCCGTACTGACCCACCGACAGTGCGGCACTCCCTCAGTACTGACCCACCGACAGCGCGACACTCCCCAGCACCGACCCTCCGACAGTGCGGCACTCCCTCAGTACTGACCCTCCGACAGTGCAGCACTCCCTCAGTACTGACCCTCCGACAGTGCAGCACTCCCTCAGTACTGACCCTCCGACAGTGCAGCACAACCTCAGCACTGACCCTCCGACAGTGCAGCACTCCAACAGTACTGACCCTCCGACAGTGCAGCACACCCTCAGTACTGACCCTCCGACAGTGCAGCACTCCAACAGTACTGACCCTCCGACAGCGCGGCACTCCCTCAGTACTGACCCTCCAACCGTGCAGTGCTCCCTCACTAATAACCCTCTGACACTGCAGCACTCCCTCAGCACTGACCCTCCGACAATGCAGCACTCCCTCAGTACCGACCCTCCGACAGTACGGCACTCCAACAGTACTGACCCTCCGACAGTGCAGCACTCCCTCGGTACTGACCCTCCGACAGTGCAGCACTCCCTCAGTACTGACCCTCCGACAGTGCAGCACACCCTCAGCACTGACCCTCCGACAGTGCAGCACTCCAACAGTACTGACCCTCCGACAGTGCAGCACACCCTCAGTACTGACCCTCCGACAGTGCAGCACTCCAACAGTACTGACCCTCCGACAGCGCGGCACTCCCTCAGTACTGACCCTCCAACCGTGCAGTGCTCCCTCACTAATAACCCTCTGACACTGCAGCACTCCCTCAGCACTGACCCTCCGACAATGCAGCACTCCCTCAGTACTGATGCTCCGACAGTGCAGCACTCCCTCAGTACCGACCCTCCGACAGTACGGCACTCCAACAGTACTGACCCTCCGACAGTGCAGCACTCCCTCGGTACTGACCCTCTGACAGTGCAGCACTCCCTCAGTACTGATCCCTGGACAGTGCAGCACTCCCTCAGTACTGAGCCTCCGACAGTGCAGCACTCCCTCAGTACTGACCCTCCGACAGTGCAGCACTCCCTCAGTACTGACCCTCTGACAGTGCAGCACTCCCTCAGTACTGACCCTCCGACAGTGCAGCACTCCCTCAGTACTGACCCTCCGACAGTGCGGCACTCCCTCAGTACTGACCCTCCAACAGTGCAGCACTCCCTCAGTACTGACCCTCCGACAGTGCAGCACTCCCTCAGTACTGACCCTCCGACAGCGCGGCACTCCCTCAGTACTGACCCTCCGACAGTGCGGCACTCCCTCAGTACTGACCCTCCGACAGTGCGGCACTCCCTCAGTACTGACCCTCCTGGATTATTGAGCTGCAATCTTTAGCGTGGGAACTTGAACCCTGACCTTTTGATTCATGCGTGCGAGAGAGAGAGAGAGTGTTAAATCCACTGAGTCCTGGCCAATGACATTAAAGGAGCAGCTGAAGGAAAGTGTTTTTTGGGATCGGCTGAGTCCATTGCCCTCTAATTACAACTCCTTGCTTTGTACAGAATGAGAATGGGTTCACTGCGTAATGTTGAATCCCTTCTAAATTGGCATCCAAAGAAGCTTGGGCAAACACTCAACGTCACTGACCCGAAACGTTAACTCTGCTTCTCTTTCCACAGATGCTGCCAGACCTGCTGAGTGGTTCCAGCATTTCTTGATTTTATGATGGGCAAACACTAACCCTGCCCACCGATTGTCTGTACTTCCAGTTGCCTCAGTAATGGTGCACCCCCTTCACTGGCCACCGAGCAGTTTATCGCCTCTATGGTCTGGTTACTGCTCCTGATGGTGAGCGTGTAGGTTACCAGGAGACCGGCCCTGGCCCTCCGCGTCCCGTAGAGCTCTCCCGATCCCGTCGCACCGATGGTGCTCCCCGGCACATGCCACCTGACGTCGACCGATGAGTTGGACCGGACGAGGCAAAGGCAGGTCAGGTTGGTGGGATACTGCGTGCATCTCGATTCTGGCAGTATGAGTGTTGCATCTGCAAGACAAGTTTCGGGGGAAGAAAAACGCCCGTGAATTTATCCTGTTTGCACGGCACGGCAATCGGGAAGGTCAGTGGAGCTCTGGCTCTTATCCCCAGTACGGCAAGAAAGAAAAGAGAGAGCAAGAAAGTTATTTTTCTGCTGCACAGGGTCTGCAGTCACCGTGTTCAGTTCTGGGTTCTGCTCCCTCACAGGGAGGATGTCACGTGCGTCCTTGAAGACCTCTTTGCGCAAAGCTAGAAAGAGGAATTCCGGGGATCGTCAGTGAGATAAGAGACGACAGGAGATGGAAGCCTGCAGATAGGATGAGATGGGACAATGGGGCAATGTGTAATTGTGTAAGATTAGCATGGTTGGTCAATCAGAACGTGATCACCAAGACGATGGACAAGATTGGGGATGGGGAGTTATAATTGGCGATGAGCCAGTGTGAAAGGGACCCTCCCAATCGTGTCCAATTCAGTGCAGAGAAGACAGGGAGAAGTTTGAAGACCAATGCAAGAGAAGATGTGTGTTCCCAGTCCAAGACTAAGAAAGGACGTATGTAGCCCACGTTGGTACTGTATATCACGGCCCGCGTTTACTGTTATCGTTTGAGCAAAACAGAATAAACTTATTCTGATTTTGTCTCAGTGCAGGAGATTCTAAACTAAGCTTTTAGTCACATCCGGGAAGGTGACCGAGCATTACACGGAATACAATAGAAACAGTCTCCTCTGGTCGGGGGAGGGCCAGACCACAACAAGGGGGCAGAACCTCAGAATCGGAGCCAGGCCGTGACTGGGGATGTCAGCCTGGATTATGGGACTCCAGTCTGCGGATTGAGAGAGTCCCAAGACCATAAAATGCACTATCCCTTCAATTTAGACTCATTCCTGGGATGTGGGTGTGGTTCAGTTCTACACTCACTGGTTCCTCTCTCTCTCTCCTCTGAAGGTGCTGACTCTGACTGGGTTCCATTATACACTCACTGGTTCCCCTCTCTCCTCCTCTGAAGGTGCTGACTCTGACTGGGTTCAGTTCTCCACTCACTGGTTCCTCTCTCTCTCCTCCTCTGAAGGTGCTGACTCTGACTGGGTTCAGTTCTACACTCACTGGTTCCTCTCTCTCTCCTCCTCTGAATGTGCTGACTCTGACTGGGTTCAGTTCTACACTCACTGGTTCCTCTCTCTCTCTCCTCTGTAGGTGCTGACTCTGACTGGGTTCAGTTCTACACTCACTGGTTCCTCTCTCTCTCCTCTGAAGGTGCTGACTCTGACTGGGTTCAGTTCTACACTCACTGGTTCCCCTCTCTCCTCCTCTGAAGGTGCTGACTCTGACTGGGTTCAGTTCTACACTCACTGGTTCCTCTCTCTCTCCTCCTCTGAATGTGCTGACTCTGACTGGGTTCAGTTCTACACTCACTGGTTCCTCTCTCTCTCCTCCTCTGTAGGTGCTGACTCTGACTAGGTTCAGTTCTACACTCACTGGTTCCTCTCTCTCTCCTCCTCTGAATGTGCTGACTCTGACTGGGTTCAGTTCTACACTCACTGGTTCCTCTCTCTCTCCTCCTCTGAATGTGCTGACTCTGACTGGGTTCAGTTCTACACTCACTGGTTCCTCTCTCTCTCTCCTCTGAAGGTGCTGACTCTGACTGGGTTCAGTTCTACACTCACTGGTTCCCCTCTCTCCTCCTCTGAAGGTGCTGACTCTGACTGGGTTCAGTTCTACACTCACTGGTTCCTCTCTCTCTCCTCCTCTGAATGTGCTGACTCTGACTGGGTTCAGTTCTACACTCACTGGTTCCTCTCTCTCTCTCCTCTGAAGGTGCTGACTCTGACTGGGTTCAGTTCTACACTCACTGGTTCCCCTCTCTCCTCCTCTGAAGGTGCTGACTCTGACTGGGTTCAGTTCTACACTCACTGGTTCCTCTCTCTCTCCTCCTCTGAAGGTGCTGACTCTGACTGGGTTCAGTTCTCCACTCACTGGTTCCTCTCTCTCTCTCCTCTGAAGGTGCTGACTCTGACTGGGTTCAGTTCTACACTCACTGGTTCCTCTCTCTCTCTCCTCTGAAGGTGCTGACTCTGACTGGGTTCAGTTCTCCACTCACTGGTTCCTCTCTCTCTCTCCTCTGAAGGTGCTGACTCTGACTGGGTTCAGTTCTACACTCACTGGTTCCTCTCTCTCTCTCTCCTCTGAAGGTGCTGACTCTGACTGGGTTCAGTTCTACACTCACTGGTTCCTCTCTCTCTCCTCCTCTGAAGGTGCTGACTCTGACTGGGTTCAGTTCTACACTCACTGGTTCCTCTCTCTCTCCTCCTCTGAAAGTGCTGACTCTGACTGGGTTCAGTTCTACACTCACTGGTTCCTCTCTCTCTCTCTCCTCTGAAGGTGCTGACTCTGACTGGGTTCAGTTCTACACTCACTGGTTCCTCTCTCTCTCTCCTCTGAAGGTGCTGACTCTGACTGGGTTCAGTTCTACACTCACTGGTTCCTCTCTCTCTCCTCCTCTGAATGTGCTGACTCTGACTGGGTTCAGTTCTACACTCACTGGTTCCTCTCTCTCTCTCCTCTGAAGGTGCTGACTCTGACTGGGTTCAGTTCTACACTCACTGGTTCCCCTCTCTCCTCCTCTGAAGGTGCTGACTCTGACTGGGTTCAGTTCTACACTCACTGGTTCCTCTCTCTCTCCTCCTCTGAATGTGCTGACTCTGACTGGGTTCAGTTCTACACTCACTGGTTCCTCTCTCTCTCTCCTCTGAAGGTGCTGACTCTGACTGGGTTCAGTTCTACTCTCACTGGTTCCTCTCTCTCTCCTCCTCTGAAGATGCTGACTCTGACTGGGTTCAGTTCTACACTCACTGGTTCCCCTCTCTCCTCCACTGAAGGTGCTGACTCTGACTGGGTTCAGTTCTACACTCACTGGTTCCTCTCTCTCTCTCCTCTGAAGGTGCTGACTCTGACTGGGTTCAGTTCTACACTCACTGGTTCCTCTCTCTCTCCTCCTCTGAAGATGCTGACTCTGACTGGGTTCAGTTCTACACTCACTGGTTCCCCTCTCTCCTCCTCTGAAGGTGCTGACTCTGACTGGGTTCAGTTCTACACTCACTGGTTCCTCTCTCTCTCTCCTCTGAAGGTGCTGACTCTGACTGGGTTCAGTTCTACTCTCACTGGTTCCTCTCTCTCTCCTCCTCTGAAGATGCTGACTCTGACTGGGTTCAGTTCTACACTCACTGGTTCCCCTCTCTCCTCCTCTGAAGGTGCTGACTCTGACTGGGTTCAGTTCTACACTCACTGGTTCCTCTCTCTCTCTCCTCTGAAGGTGCTGACTCTGACTGGGTTCAGTTCTACTCTCACTGGTTCCTCTCTCTCTCCTCCTCTGAAGATGCTGACTCTGACTGGGTTCAGTTCTACACTCACTGGTTCCTCTCTCTCTCCTCCTCTGAAGGTGCTGACTCTGACTGGGTTCAGTTCTACACTCACTGGTTCCTCTCTCTCTCCTCTGAAGGTGCTGACTCTGACTGGGTTCAGTTCTACACTCACTGGTTCCTCTCTCTCTCTCCTCTGAAGGTGCTGACTCTGACTGGGTTCAGTTCTACACTCACTGGTTCCTCTCTCTCTCCTCCTCTGAAGATGCTGACTCTGACTGGGTTCAGTTCTACACTCACTGGTTCCTCTCTCTCTCTCCTCTGAAGGTGCTGACTCTGACTGGGTTCAGTTCTACACTCACTGGTTCCCCTCTCTCCTCCTCTGAAGGTGCTGACTCTGACTGGGTTCAGTTCTACACTCACTGGTTCCTCTCTCTCTCCTCCTCTG
Organism: Heterodontus francisci; assembly: GCF_036365525.1. Lineage (NCBI taxonomy): Eukaryota > Metazoa > Chordata > Chondrichthyes > Heterodontiformes > Heterodontidae > Heterodontus > Heterodontus francisci. The sequence goes on from NC_090409.1 coordinate 40,483,041, forward strand.
AATGTGCTGACTCTGACTGGGTTCAGTTCTACACTCACTGGTTCCCCTCTCTCCTCCTCTGAAGGTGCTGACTCTGACTGGGTTCAGTTCTACACTCACTGGTTCCTCTCTCTCTCTCTCCTCTGAAGGTGCTGACTCTGACTGGGTTCAGTTCTACACTCACTGGTTCCCCTCTCTCCTCCTCTGAAGGTGCTGACTCTGACTGGGTTCAGTTCTACACTCACTGGTTCCTCTCTCTCTCCTCCTCTGAATGTGCTGACTCTGACTGGGTTCAGTTCTACACTCACTGGTTCCCCTCTCTCCTCCTCTGAAGGTGCTGACTCTGACTGGGTTCAGTTCTACACTCACTGGTTCCTCTCTCTCTCTCCTCTGAAAGTGCTGACTCTGACTGGGTTCAGTTCTACACTCACTGGTTCCTCTCTCTCTCCTCCTCTGAAGATGCTGACTCTGACTGGGTTCAGTTCTACACTCACTGGTTCCTCTCTCTCTCCTCCTCTGAATGTGCTGACTCTGACTGGGTTCAGTTCTACACTCACTGGTTCCTCTCTCTCTCTCCTCTGAATGTGCTGACTCTGACTGGGTTCAGTTCTACACTCACTGGTTCCCCTCTCTCCTCCTCTGAAGGTGCTGACTCTGACTGGGTTCAGTTCTACACTCACTGGTTCCTCTCTCTCTCTCCTCTGAAGGTGCTGACTCTGACTGGGTTCAGTTCTACACTCACTGGTTCCTCTCTCTCTCCTCCTCTGAAGATGCTGACTCTGACTGGGTTCAGTTCTACACTCACTGGTTCCTCTCTCTCTCCTCCTCTGAATGTGCTGACTCTGACTGGGTTCAGTTCTACACTCACTGGTTCCTCTCTCTCTCTCCTCTGAAGGTGCTGACTCTGACTGGGTTCAGTTCTACACTCACTGGTTCCTCTCTCTCTCTCCTCTGAAAGTGCTGACTCTGACTGGGTTCAGTTCTACACTCACTGGTTCCTCTCTCTCTTCTCCTCTGAAGATGCTGACTCTGACTGGGTTCAGTTCTACACTCACTGGTTCCTCTCTCTCTCTCCTCTGAAGGTGCTGACTCTGACTGGGTTCAGTTCTACACTCACTGGTTCCTCTCTCTCTCTCTCCTCTGAAAGTGCTGACTCTGACTGGGTTCAGTTCTACACTCACTGGTTCCTCTCTCTCTCCTCCTCTGAAGGTGCTGACTCTGACTGGGTTCAGTTCTACACTCACTGGTTCCTCTCTCTCTCTCCTCTGAAGGTGCTGACTCTGACTGGGTTCAGTTCTACACTCACTGGTTCCTCTCTCTCTCTCTCCTCTGAAAGTGCTGACTCTGACTGGGTTCAGTTCTACACTCACTGGTTCCTCTCTCTCCTCCTCTGAAGGTGCTGACTCTGACTGGGTTCAGTTCTACACTCACTGGTTCCTCTCTCTCTCTCTCCTCTGAATGTGCTGACTCTGACTGGGTTCAGTTCTACACTCACTGGTTCCTCTCTCTCTCCTCTGAAGGTGCTGACTCTGACTGGGTTCAGTTCTACACTCACTGGTTCCTCTCTCTCTCTCCTCTGAAAGTGCTGACTCTGACTGGGTTCAGTTCTACACTCACTGGTTCCTCTCTCTCTCTCTCCTCTGAAGGTGCTGACTCTGACTGGGTTCAGTTCTACACTCACTGGTTCCTCTCTCTCCTCCTCTGAAGGTGCTGACTCTGACTGGGTTCAGTTCTACACTCACTGGTTCCTCTCTCTCTCTCTCCTCTGAAAGTGCTGACTCTGACTGGGTTCAGTTCTACACTCACTGGTTCCTCTCTCTCTCCTCCTCTGAAGATGCTGACTCTGACAGGGTTCAGTTCTACACTCACTGGTTCCTCTCTCTCTCTCCTCTGAAGGTGCTGACTCTGACTGGGTTCAGTTCTACACTCACTGGTTCCTCTCTCTCTCCTCCTCTGAAGATGCTGACTCTGACTGGGTTCAGTTCTACACTCACTGGTTCCTCTCTCTCTCTCCTCTGAAAGTGCTGACTCTGACTGGGTTCAGTTCTACACTCACTGGTTCCTCTCTCTCTCCTCTGAAAGTGCTGACTCTGACTGGGTTCAGTTCTACACTCACTGGTTCCTCTCTCTCTCTCCTCTGAAGGTGCTGACTCTGACTGGGTTCAGTTCTACACTCACTGGTTCCTCTCTCTCTCCTCCTCTGAAGGTGCTGACTCTGACTGGGTTCAGTTCTACACTCACTGGTTCCTCTCTCTCTCTCTCCTCTGAAAGTGCTGACTCTGACTGGGTTCAGTTCTACACTCACTGGTTCCTCTCTCTCTGCTCTGAAAGTGCTGACTCTGACTGGGTTCAGTTCTACACTCACTGGTTCCTCTCTCTCTCTCTCCTCTGAAAGTGCTGACTCTGACTGGGTTCAGTTCTACACTCACTGGTTCCTCTCTCTCTGCTCTGAAAGTGCTGACTCTGACTGGGTTCAGTTCTACACTCACTGGTTCCTCTCTCTCTCTCTCCTCTGAAAGTGCTGACTCTGACTGGGTTCAGTTCTACACTCACTGGTTCCTCTCTCTCTCCTCCTCTGAAGGTGCTGACTCTGACTGGGTTCAGTTCTACACTCACTGGTTCCTCTCTCTCTCCTCCTCTGAAGGTGCTGACTCTGACTGGGTACAGTTCTACACTCACTGGTTCCTCTCTCTCTCCTCCTCTGAAGGTGCTGACTCTGACTGGGTTCAGTTCTACACTCACTGGTTCCTCTCTCTCTCTCTCCTCTGAAAGTGCTGACTCTGACTGGGTTCAGTTCTACACTCACTGGTTCCTCTCTCTCTCCTCCTCTGAAGGTGCTGACTCTGACTGGGTTCAGTTCTACACTCACTGGTTCCTCTCTCTCTCCTCCTCTGAAGGTGCTGACTCTGACTGGGTTCAGTTCTACACTCACTGGTTCCTCTCTCTCTCCTCCTCTGAATGTGCTGACTCTGACTGGGTTCAGTTCTACACTCACTGGTTCCTCTCTCTCTGCTCTGAAAGTGCTGACTCTGACTGGGTTCAGTTCTACACTCACTGGTTCCTCTCTCTCTCTCCTCTGAAGGTGCTGACTCTGACTGGGTTCAGTTCTACACTCACTGGTTCCTCTCTCTCTCTCTCCTCTGAAAGTGCTGACTCTGACTGGGTTCAGTTCTACACTCACTGGTTCCTCTCTCTCTCCTCTGAAAGTGCTGACTCTGACTGGGTTCAGTTCTACACTCACTGGTTCCTCTCTCTCTCCTCCTCTGAAAGTGCTGACTCTGACTGGGTTCAGTTCTCCACTCACTGGTTCCTCTCTCTCTCCTCCTCTGAAGGTGCTGACTCTGACTGGGTTCAGTTCTACACTCACTGGTTCCTCTCTCTCTCCTCCTCTGAAGGTGCTGACTCTGACTGGGTTCAGTTCTACACTCACTGGTTCCTCTCTCTCTCCTCCTCTGAAGGTGCTGACTCTGACTGGGTTCAGTTCTACACTCACTGGTTCCTCTCTCTCTCCTCCTCTGAAGGTGCTGACTCTGACTGGGTTCAGTTCTACACTCACTGGTTCCTCTCTCTCTCTCTCCTCTGAAGATGCTGACTCTGACTGGGTTCAGTTCTCCACTCACTGGTTCCTCTCTCTCTCTCTCCTCTGAAGATGCTGACTCTGACTGGGTTCAGTTCTACACTCACTGGTTCCTCTCTCTCTCCTCCTCTGAAGGTGCTGACTCTGACTGGGTTCAGTTCTACACTCACTGGTTCCTCTCTCTCTCTCCTCTGAAAGTGCTGACTCTGACTGGGTTCAGTTCTCCACTCACTGGTTCCTCTCTCTCTCCTCCTCTGAAGGTGCTGACTCTGACTGGGTTCAGTTCTACACTCACTGGTTCCTCTCTCTCTCCTCCTCTGAAGGTGCTGACTCTGACTGGGTTCAGTTCTACACTCACTGGTTCCTCTCTCTCTCTCTCCTCTGAAGATGCTGACTCTGACTGGGTTCAGTTCTACACTCACTGGTTCCTCTCTCTCTCCTCCTCTGAAGGCGCTGACTCTGACTGGGTTCAGTTCTACACTCACTGGTTCCTCTCTCTCTCTCTCCTCTGAAGATGCTGACTCTGACTGGGTTCAGTTCTACACTCACTGGTTCCTCTCTCTCTCCTCCTCTGAAGGTGCTGACTCTGACTGGGTTCAGTTCTACACTCACTGGTTCCTCTCTCTCTCTCTCCTCTGAAGGTGCTGACTCTGACTGGGTTCAGTTCTACACTCACTGGTTCCCCTCTCTCCTCCTCTGAAGATGCTGACTCTGACTGGGTTCAGTTCTCCACTCACTGGTTCCTCTCTCTCTCTCTCCTCTGAAGATGCTGACTCTGACTGGGTTCAGTTCGACACTCACTGGTTCCTCTCTCTCTCCTCCTCTGAAAGTGCTGACTCTGACTGGGTTCAGTTCTACACTCACTGGTTCCTCTCTCTCTCCTCTGAAAGTGCTGACTCTGACTGGGTTCAGTTCGACACTCACTGGTTCCTCTCTCTCTCCTCCTCTGAAAGTGCTGACTCTGACTGGGTTCAGTTCTACACTCACTGGTTCCTCTCTCTCTCCTCTGAAGATGCTGACTCTGACTGGGTTCAGTTCGACACTCACTGGTTCCTCTCTCTCTCCTCCTCTGAAAGTGCTGACTCTGACTGGGTTCAGTTCTACACTCACTGGTTCCTCTCTCTCTCCTCTGAAGGTGCTGACTCTGACTGGGTTCAGTTCTACACTCACTGGTTCCTCTCTCTCTCTCTCCTCTGAAGATGCTGACTCTGACTGGGTTCAGTTCTACACTCACTGGTTCCTCTCTCTCTCCTCTGAAGGTGCTGACTCTGACTGGGTTCAGTTCTACACTCACTGGTTCCTCTCTCTCTCTCTCCTCTGAAGATGCTGACTCTGACTGGGTTCAGTTCTACACTCACTGGTTCCTCTCTCTCTCCTCCTCTGAAAGTGCTGACTCTGACTGGGTTCAGTTCTACACTCACTGGTTCCTCTCTCTCTCCTCTGAAAGTGCTGACTCTGACTGGGTTCAGTTCTACACTCACTGGTTCCTCTCTCTCTCCTCCTCTGAAGGTGCTGACTCTGACTGGGTTCAGTTCTACACTCACTGGTTCCTCTCTCTCTCCTCCTCTGAAGGTGCTGACTCTGACTGGGTTCAGTTCTACACTCACTGGTTCCTCTCTCTCTCCTCCTCTGAAGGTGCTGACTCTGACTGGGTTCAGTTCTACACTCACTGGTTCCTCTCTCTCTCCTCTGAAAGTGCTGACTCTGACTGGGTTCAGTTCTACACTCACTGGTTCCTCTCTCTCTCTCTCCTCTGAAGGTGCTGACTCTGACTGGGTTCAGTTCTACACTCACTGGTTCCTCTCTCTCTCCTCCTCTGAAAGTGCTGACTCTGACTGGGTTCAGTTCTACACTCACTGGTTCCTCTCTCTCTCCTCTGAAAGTGCTGACTCTGACTGGGTTCAGTTCTACACTCACTGGTTCCTCTCTCTCTCCTCCTCTGAAGGTGCTGACTCTGACTGGGTTCAGTTCTACACTCACTGGTTCCTCTCTCTCTCCTCCTCTGAAGGTGCTGACTCTGACTGGGTTCAGTTCTACACTCACTGGTTCCTCTCTCTCTCCTCCTCTGAAGGTGCTGACTCTGACTGGGTTCAGTTCTACACTCACTGGTTCCTCTCTCTCTCCTCTGAAAGTGCTGACTCTGACTGGGTTCAGTTCTACACTCACTGGTTCCTCTCTCTCTCTCTCCTCTGAAGGTGCTGACTCTGACTGGGTTCAGTTCTACACTCACTGGTTCCTCTCTCTCTCCTCCTCTGAAGGTGCTGACTCTGACTGGGTTCAGTTCTACACTCACTGGTTCCTCTCTCTCTCTCCTCTGAAGGTGCTGACTCTGTCTGGGTTCAGTTCTACACTCACTGGTTCCTCTCTCTCTCTCTCCTCTGAAGGTGCTGACTCTGACTGGGTTCAGTTCTACACTCACTGGTTCCTCTCTCTCTCCTCCTCTGAAGGTGCTGACTCTGACTGGGTTCAGTTCTACACTCACTGGTTCCTCTCTCTCTCTCCTCTGAAGGTGCTGACTCTGTCTGGGTTCAGTTCTACACTCACTGGTTCCTCTCTCTCTCTCTCCTCTGAAGGTGCTGACTCTGACTGGGTTCAGTTCTACACTCACTGGTTCCTCTCTCTCTCCTCCTCTGAAGGTGCTGACTCTGACTGGGTTCAGTTCTACACTCACTGGTTCCTCTCTCTCTCTCTCCTCTGAAAGTGCTGACTCTGACTGGGTTCAGTTCTACACTCACTGGTTCCTCTCTCTCTCTCCTCTGAAAGTGCTGACTCTGACTGGGTTCAGTTCTCCACTCACTGGTTCCTCTCTCTCTCTCCTCTGAAAGTGCTGACTCTGACTGGGTTCAGTTCTACACTCACTGGTTCCTCTCTCTCTCTCTCCTCTGAAAGTGCTGACTCTGACTGGGTTCAGTTCTACACTCACTGGTTCCTCTCTCTCTCCTCTGTAGGTGCTGACTCTGACTGGGTTCAGTTCTACACTCACTGGTTCCTCTCTCTCTCTCTCCTCTGAAGGTGCTGACTCTGACTGGGTTCAGTTCTCCACTCACTGGTTCCTCTCTCTCTCTCCTCTGAAAGTGCTGACTCTGACTGGGTTCAGTTCTACACTCACTGGTTCCTCTCTCTCTCTCCTCTGAAGGTGCTGACTCTGACTGGGTTCAGTTCTCCACTCACTGGTTCCTCTCTCTCTCTCCTCTGAAAGTGCTGACTCTGACTGGGTTCAGTTCTACACTCACTGGTTCCTCTCTCTCTCACTCCTCTGAAGGTGCTGACTCTGATTGGGTTCAGTTCTACACTCACTGGTTCCTCTCTCTCTCCTCCTCTGAAGGTGCTGACTCTGACTGGGTTCAGTTCTACACTCACTGGTTCCTCTCTCTCTCTCTCCTCTGAAAGTGCTGACTCTGACTGGGTTCAGTTCTACACTCACTGGTTCCTCTCTCTCTCCTCCTCTGAAAGTGCTGACTCTGACTGGGTTCAGTTCTACACTCACTGGTTCCTCTCTCTCTCCTCCTCTGAAAGTGCTGACTCTGACTGGGTTCAGTTCTACACTCACTGGTTCCTCTCTCTCTCTCCTCTGAAAGTGCTGACTCTGACTGGGTTCAGTTCTACACTCACTGGTTCCTCTCTCTCTCCTCCTCTGAAAGTGCTGACTCTGACTGGGTTCAGTTCTACACTCACTGGTTCCTCTCTCTCTCTCCTCTGAAGGTGCTGACTCTGACTGGGTTCAGTTCTACACTCACTGGTTCCTCTCTCTCTCCTCCTCTGAAGGTGCTGACTCTGACTGTGTTCAGTTCTACACTCACTGGTTCCTCTCTCTCTCTCCTCTGAAGGTGCTGACTCTGACTGGGTTCAGTTCTACACTCACTGGTTCCTCTCTCTCTCTCCTCTGAAGGTGCTGACTCTGACTGGGTTCAGTTCTACACTCACTGGTTCCTCTCTCTCTCTCTCCTCTGAAAGTGCTGACTCTGACTGGGTTCAGTTCTACACTCACTGGTTCCTCTCTCTCTCTCCTCTGAAAGTGCTGACTCTGACTGGGTTCAGTTATACACTCATTGGTTCCTCTCTCTCTCCTCTGAAGGTGCTGACTCTGACTGGGTTCAGTTCTACACTCACTGGTTCCTCTCTCTCTCTCCTCTGAAAGTGCTGACTCTGACTGGGTTCAGTTCTACACTCACTGGTTCCTCTCTCTCTCTCTCCTCTGAAAGTGCTGACTCTGACTGGGTTCAGTTCTACACTCACTGGTTCCTCTCTCTCTCCTCTGAAAGTGCTGACTCTGACTGGGTTAAGTTCTACACTCACTGGTTCCTCTCTCTCTCTCTCCTCTGAAGGTGCTGACTCTGACTGGGTTCAGTTCTACACTCACTGGTTCCTCTCTCTCTCTCTCCTCTGAAAGTGCTGACTCTGACTGGGTTCAGTTCTACACTCACTGGTTCCTCTCTCTCTCCTCTGAAGGTGCTGACTCTGACTGGGTTCAGTTCTACACTCACTGGTTCCTCTCTCTCTCTCTCCTCTGAAGGTGCTGACTCTGACTGGGTTCAGTTCTACACTCACTGGTTCCTCTCTCTCTCCTCCTCTGAAGGTGCTGACTCTGACTGGGTTCAGTTCTACACTCACTGGTTCCTCTCTCTCTCTCTCCTCTGAAAGTGCTGACTCTGACTGGGTTCAGTTCTACACTCACTGGTTCCTCTCTCTCTCTCTCCTCTGAAAGTGCTGACTCTGACTGGGTTCAGTTCTCCACTCACTGGTTCCTCTCTCTCTCTCCTCTGAAAGTGCTGACTCTGACTGGGTTCAGTTCTACACTCACTGGTTCCTCTCTCTCTCTCTCCTCTGAAAGTGCTGACTCTGACTGGGTTCAGTTCTACACTCACTGGTTCCTCTCTCTCTCCTCTGTAGGTGCTGACTCTGACTGGGTTCAGTTCTACACTCACTGGTTCCTCTCTCTCTCTCTCCTCTGAAGGTGCTGACTCTGACTGGGTTCAGTTCTCCACTCACTGGTTCCTCTCTCTCTCTCCTCTGAAAGTGCTGACTCTGACTGGGTTCAGTTCTACACTCACTGGTTCCTCTCTCTCTCTCCTCTGAAGGTGCTGACTCTGACTGGGTTCAGTTCTCCACTCACTGGTTCCTCTCTCTCTCTCCTCTGAAAGTGCTGACTCTGACTGGGTTCAGTTCTACACTCACTGGTTCCTCTCTCTCTCACTCCTCTGAAGGTGCTGACTCTGATTGGGTTCAGTTCTACACTCACTGGTTCCTCTCTCTCTCCTCCTCTGAAGGTGCTGACTCTGACTGGGTTCAGTTCTACACTCACTGGTTCCTCTCTCTCTCTCTCCTCTGAAAGTGCTGACTCTGACTGGGTTCAGTTCTACACTCACTGGTTCCTCTCTCTCTCCTCCTCTGAAAGTGCTGACTCTGACTGGGTTCAGTTCTACACTCACTGGTTCCTCTCTCTCTCCTCCTCTGAAAGTGCTGACTCTGACTGGGTTCAGTTCTACACTCACTGGTTCCTCTCTCTCTCTCCTCTGAAAGTGCTGACTCTGACTGGGTTCAGTTCTACACTCACTGGTTCCTCTCTCTCTCCTCCTCTGAAAGTGCTGACTCTGACTGGGTTCAGTTCTACACTCACTGGTTCCTCTCTCTCTCTCCTCTGAAGGTGCTGACTCTGACTGGGTTCAGTTCTACACTCACTGGTTCCTCTCTCTCTCCTCCTCTGAAGGTGCTGACTCTGACTGTGTTCAGTTCTACACTCACTGGTTCCTCTCTCTCTCTCCTCTGAAGGTGCTGACTCTGACTGGGTTCAGTTCTACACTCACTGGTTCCTCTCTCTCTCTCCTCTGAAGGTGCTGACTCTGACTGGGTTCAGTTCTACACTCACTGGTTCCTCTCTCTCTCTCTCCTCTGAAAGTGCTGACTCTGACTGGGTTCAGTTCTACACTCACTGGTTCCTCTCTCTCTCTCCTCTGAAAGTGCTGACTCTGACTGGGTTCAGTTATACACTCATTGGTTCCTCTCTCTCTCCTCTGAAGGTGCTGACTCTGACTGGGTTCAGTTCTACACTCACTGGTTCCTCTCTCTCTCTCCTCTGAAAGTGCTGACTCTGACTGGGTTCAGTTCTACACTCACTGGTTCCTCTCTCTCTCTCTCCTCTGAAAGTGCTGACTCTGACTGGGTTCAGTTCTACACTCACTGGTTCCTCTCTCTCTCCTCTGAAAGTGCTGACTCTGACTGGGTTAAGTTCTACACTCACTGGTTCCTCTCTCTCTCTCTCCTCTGAAGGTGCTGACTCTGACTGGGTTCAGTTCTACACTCACTGGTTCCTCTCTCTCTCTCTCCTCTGAAAGTGCTGACTCTGACTGGGTTCAGTTCTACACTCACTGGTTCCTCTCTCTCTCCTCTGAAGGTGCTGACTCTGACTGGGTTCAGTTCTACACTCACTGGTTCCTCTCTCTCTCCTCTGAAGGTGCTGACTCTGACTGGGTTCAGTTCTACACTCACTGGTTCCTCTCTCTCTCCTCCTCTGAAGGTGCTGACTCTGACTGGGTTCAGTTCTACACTCACTGGTTCCTCTCTCTCTCCTCCTCTGAAGATGCTGACTCTGACTGGGTTCAGTTCTACACTCACTGGTTCCTCTCTCTCTCCTCCTCTGAAAGTGCTGACTCTGACTGGGTTCAGTTCTACACTCACTGGTTCCTCTCTCTCTCTCTCCTCTGAATGTGCTGACTCTGACTGGGTTCAGTTCTACACTCACTGGTTCCTCTCTCTCTCCTCCTCTGAAGGTGCTGACTCTGACTGGGTTCAGTTCTACACTCACTGGTTCCCCTCTCTCTCTCCTCTGAAGGTGCTGACTCTGACTGGGTTCAGTTCTACACTCACTGGTTCCTCTCTCTCTCCTCCTCTGAAGATGCTGACTCTGACTGGGTTCAGTTCTACACTCACTGGTTCCTCTCTCTCTCCTCCTCTGAAGATGCTGACTCTGACTGGGTTCAGTTCTACACTCACTGGTTCCTCTCTCTCTCCTCCTCTGAAGGTGCTGACTCTGACTGGGTTCAGTTCTACACTCACTGGTTCCTCTCTCTCTCCTCCTCTGAAGATGCTGACTCTGACTGGGTTCAGTTCTACACTCACTGGTTCCTCTCTCTCTCCTCCTCTGAAGATGCTGACTCTGACTGGGTTCAGTTCTACACTCACTGGTTCCTCTCTCTCTCCTCCTCTGAAGATGCTGACTCTGACTGGGTTCAGTTCTACACTCACTGGTTCCTCTCTCTCTCTCTCCTCTGAAGATGCTGACTCTGACTGGGTTCAGTTCTACACTCACTGGTTCCTCTCTCTCTCTCCTCTGAAGGTGCTGACTCTGACTGGGTTCAGTTCTACACTCACTGGTTCCTCTCTCTCTCTCCTCTGAAGGTGCTGACTCTGACTGGGTTCAGTTCTACACTCACTGGTTCCTCTCTCTCTCTCCTCTGAAGGTGCTGACTCTGACTGGGTTCAGTTCTACACTCACTGGTTCCTCTCTCTCTCCTCCTCTGAAGGTGCTGACTCTGACTGGGTTCAGTTCTACACTCACTGGTTCCTCTCTCTCTCCTCCTCTGAAGGTGCTGACTCTGACTGGGTTCAGTTCTACACTCACTGGTTCCTCTCTCTCTCCTCCTCTGAAGGTGCTGACTCTGACTGGGTTCAGTTCTACACTCACTGGTTCCCCTCTCTCTCTCCTCTGAAGGTGCTGACTCTGACTGGGTTCAGTTCTACACTCACTGGTTCCTCTCTCTCTCCTCCTCTGAAGGTGCTGACTCTGACTGGGTTCAGTTCTACACTCACTGGTTCCTCTCTCTCTCTCTCCTCTGAAGGTGCTGACTCTGACTGGGTTCAGTTCTACACTCACTGGTTCCTCTCTCTCTCCTCCTCTGAAGGTGCTGACTCTGACTGGGTTCAGTTCTACACTCACTGGTTCCTCTCTCTCTCTCTCCTCTGAAGGTGCTGACTCTGACTGGGTTCAGTTCTACACTCACTGGTTCCTCTCTCTCTCTCTCCTCTGAAGGTGCTGACTCTGACTGGGTTCAGTTCTACACTCACTGGTTCCTCTCTCTCTCTCTCCTCTGAAGGTGCTGACTCTGACTGGGTTCAGTTCTACACTCACTGGTTCCTCTCTCTCTCTCTCCTCTGAAGGTGCTGACTCTGACTGGGTTCAGTTCTACACTCACTGGTTCCTCTCTCTCTCCTCCTCTGAAGGTGCTGACTCTGACTGGGTTCAGTTCTACACTCACTGGTTCCTCTCTCTCTCCTCCTCTGAAGGTGCTGACTCTGACTGGGTTCAGTTCTACACTCACTGGTTCCTCTCTCTCTCCTCCTCTGAAGGTGCTGACTCTGACTGGGTTCAGTTATACACTCACTGGTTCCTCTCTCTCTCTCTCCTCTGAAGGTGCTGACTCTGACTGGGTTCAGTTCTCCACTCACTGGTTCCTCTCTCTCTCCTCCTCTGAAGGTGCTGACTCTGACTGGGTTCAGTTCTACACTCACTGGTTCCCTCTCTCTCCTCCTCTGAAGGTGCTGACTCTGACTGGGTTCAGTTCTACACTCACTGGTTCCTCTCTCTCTCCTCCTCTGAAGGTGCTGACTCTGACTGGGTTCAGTTCTACACTCACTGGTTCCTCTCTCTCTCCTCCTCTGAAGGTGCTGACTCTGACTGGGTTCAGTTCTACACTCACTGGTTCCTCTCTCTCTCTCTCCTCTGAAGGTGCTGACTCTGACTGGGTTCAGTTCTACACTCACTGGTTCCTCTCTCTCTCTCCTCTGAAGGTGCTGACTCTGACTGGGTTCAGTTCTACACTCACTGGTTCCTCTCTCTCTCCTCTGAAGGTGCTGACTCTGACTGGGTTCAGTTCTACACTCACTGGTTCCTCTCTCTCTCCTCCTCTGAAGGTGCTGACTCTGACTGGGTTCAGTTCTACACTCACTGGTTCCTCTCTCTCTCCTCCTCTGAAGGTGCTGACTCTGACTGGGTTCAGTTCTACACTCACTGGTTCCCCTCTCTCCTCCTCTGAAGGTGCTGACTCTGACTGGGTTCAGTTCTACACTCACTGGTTCCTCTCTCTCTCTCTCCTCTGAAGGTGCTGACTCTGACTGGGTTCAGTTCTCCACTCACTGGTTCCTCTCTCTCTCCTCCTCTGAAGGTGCTGACTCTGACTGGGTTCAGTTCTACACTCACTGGTTCCTCTCTCTCTCTCCTCTGAAGGTGCTGACTCTGACTGGGTTCAGTTCTACACTCACTGGTTCCTCTCTCTCTCTCCTCTGAAGGTGCTGACTCTGACTGGGTTCAGTTCTACACTCACTGGTTCCTCTCTCTCTCTCTCCTCTGAAGGTGCTGACTCTGACTGGGTTCAGTTCTACACTCACTGGTTCCTCTCTCTCTCTCTCCTCTGAAGGTGCTGACTCTTACTGGGTTCAGTTCTACACTCACTGGTTCCTCTCTCTCTCTCCTCTGAAGGTGCTGACTCTGACTGGGTTCAGTTCTACACTCACTGGTTCCTCTCTCTCTCTCTCCTCTGAAGGTGCTGACTCTGACTGGGTTCAGTTCTACACTCACTGGTTCCTCTCTCTCTCTCCTCTGAAGGTGCTGACTCTGACTGGGTTCAGTTCTACACTCACTGGGTCCTCTCTCTCTCTCTCCTCTGAAGGTGCTGACTCTGACTGGGTTCAGTTCTCCACTCACTGGTTCCTCTCTCTCTCTCCTCCTCTGAAGGTGCTGACTCTGACTGGGTTCAGTTCTACACTCACTGGTTCCTCTCTCTCTCCTCCTCTGAAGGTGCTGACTCTGACTGGGTTCAGTTCTACACTCACTGGTTCCTCTCTCTCTCCTCCTCTGAAGGTGCTGACTCTGACTGGGTTCAGTTCTACACTCACTGGTTCCTCTCTCTCTCTCTCCTCTGAAGGTGCTGACTCTGACTGGGTTCAGTTCTCCACTCACTGGTTCCTCTCTCTCTCTCCTCCTCTGAAGGTGCTGACTCTGACTGGGTTCAGTTCTCCACTCACTGGTTCCTCTCTCTCTCTCTCCTCTGAAGGTGCTGACTCTGACTGGGTTCAGTTCTACACTCACTGGTTCCTCTCTCTCTCCTCTGAAGGTGCTGACTCTGACTGGGTTCAGTTCTACACTCACTGGTTCCTCTCTCTCTCCTCCTCTGAAGATGCTGACTCTGACTGGGTTCAGTTCTACACTCACTGGTTCCTCTCTCTCTCTCCTCTGAAGGTGCTGACTCTGACTGGGTTCAGTTCTACACTCACTGGTTCCTCTCTCTCTCCTCTGAAGGTGCTGACTCTGACTGGGTTCAGTTCTACACTCACTGGTTCCTCTCTCTCTCCTCTGAAGGTGCTGACTCTGACTGGGTTCAGTTCTACACTCACTGGTTCCTCTCTCTCTCCTCTGAAGGTGCTGACTCTGACTGGGTTCAGTTCTACACTCACTGGTTCCTCTCTCTCTCCTCCTCTGAAGGTGCTGACTCTGACTGGGTTCAGTTCTACACTCACTGGTTCCTCTCTCTCTCCTCCTCTGAAGGTGCTGACTCTGACTGGGTTCAGTTCTACACTCACTGGTTCCCCTCTCTCCTCCTCTGAAGGTGCTGACTCTGACTGGGTTCAGTTCTACACTCACTGGTTCCTCTCTCTCTCTCTCCTCTGAAGGTGCTGACTCTGACTGGGTTCAGTTCTCCACTCACTGGTTCCTCTCTCTCTCCTCCTCTGAAGGTGCTGACTCTGACTGGGTTCAGTTCTACACTCACTGGTTCCTCTCTCTCTCTCCTCTGAAGGTGCTGACTCTGACTGGGTTCAGTTCTACACTCACTGGTTCCTCTCTCTCTCTCCTCTGAAGGTGCTGACTCTGACTGGGTTCAGTTCTACACTCACTGGTTCCTCTCTCTCTCTCTCCTCTGAAGGTGCTGACTCTGACTGGGTTCAGTTCTACACTCACTGGTTCCTCTCTCTCTCTCTCCTCTGAAGGTGCTGACTCTTACTGGGTTCAGTTCTACACTCACTGGTTCCTCTCTCTCTCTCCTCTGAAGGTGCTGACTCTGACTGGGTTCAGTTCTACACTCACTGGTTCCTCTCTCTCTCTCTCCTCTGAAGGTGCTGACTCTGACTGGGTTCAGTTCTACACTCACTGGTTCCTCTCTCTCTCTCCTCTGAAGGTGCTGACTCTGACTGGGTTCAGTTCTACACTCACTGGGTCCTCTCTCTCTCTCTCCTCTGAAGGTGCTGACTCTGACTGGGTTCAGTTCTCCACTCACTGGTTCCTCTCTCTCTCTCCTCCTCTGAAGGTGCTGACTCTGACTGGGTTCAGTTCTACACTCACTGGTTCCTCTCTCTCTCCTCCTCTGAAGGTGCTGACTCTGACTGGGTTCAGTTCTACACTCACTGGTTCCTCTCTCTCTCCTCCTCTGAAGGTGCTGACTCTGACTGGGTTCAGTTCTACACTCACTGGTTCCTCTCTCTCTCTCTCCTCTGAAGGTGCTGACTCTGACTGGGTTCAGTTCTCCACTCACTGGTTCCTCTCTCTCTCTCCTCCTCTGAAGGTGCTGACTCTGACTGGGTTCAGTTCTCCACTCACTGGTTCCTCTCTCTCTCTCTCCTCTGAAGGTGCTGACTCTGACTGGGTTCAGTTCTACACTCACTGGTTCCTCTCTCTCTCCTCTGAAGGTGCTGACTCTGACTGGGTTCAGTTCTACACTCACTGGTTCCTCTCTCTCTCCTCCTCTGAAGATGCTGACTCTGACTGGGTTCAGTTCTACACTCACTGGTTCCTCTCTCTCTCTCCTCTGAAGGTGCTGACTCTGACTGGGTTCAGTTCTACACTCACTGGTTCCTCTCTCTCTCCTCTGAAGGTGCTGACTCTGACTGGGTTCAGTTCTACACTCACTGGTTCCTCTCTCTCTCCTCTGAAGGTGCTGACTCTGACTGGGTTCAGTTCTACACTCACTGGTTCCTCTCTCTCTCCTCTGAAGGTGCTGACTCTGACTGGGTTCAGTTCTACACTCACGGTTCCTCTCTCTCTCTCTCCTCTGAAGGTGCTGACTCTGACTGGGTTCAGTTCTACACTCACTGGTTCCTCTCTCTCTCTCTCCTCTGAAGGTGCTGACTCTGACTGGGTCAGTTCTACACTCACTGGTTCCTCTCTCTCTCCTCTGAAGGTGCTGACTCTGACTGGGTTCAGTTCTACACTCACTGGTTCCTCTCTCTCTCGTCCTCTGAAGGTGCTGACTCTGACTGGGTTCAGTTCTACACTCACTGGTTCCTCTCTCTCACTCCTCTGAAGGTGCTGACTCTGACTGGGTTCAGAAGGCAGTTAAGAGTTAACCACATTTCTGTGGGTCTGGAGTCACATGTAGGCCAGGTCAGGTAAGGACAGCAGATTTCCTTCCCTAAAGGACATTAGTGAACCAGCTATTGTTTTAAGAAAGAACAATCCCACGCTTACTGAGACTAACTTTCTGATTCCAAATTTATTTAATAAACTGGATTTAAACTCCGCAGGTGGGATTTGAACCCATACCCTCTGGATCATTGGTGTTGGTTTCTCCATTTTACTAACCCAGTGACAGAACCACGAAGCTGCTTAACCCCAATCCGACCGGCGTGTGAAATGTTCGTCATTTGAGAGCAGGTAGAATTCTGAATTACGGAGCAGGACAGTTAGTAAATGTCAAAGCTTCGACCAAATTCAGGATCTGTTTTCAAACCAGGATTAAAAGTACTCACATTCAGTGGGAATTCGAAAAGGTAGAGATCGGGAGCTGCCCAAGGCATTCGTTGCTTTGCAGTAGTAAGAGGTTTCCTCCCCAGATCCATGAGGAACTGTAATCGTTTCACCAACTTGCCTCAGATCAGTCTCCTTCCCTTGGACAATCTTCATCCAGGTGAAATTGTGGACTGCTGGGTTTCCGTCGCTCGAACAGCTTAGCGATACCATTTTTCCTTTCTTCAACGTCATGCTGAAGACGTGTTGTGAGGACAATCTTCAAATACAGAATTATCAACGCATTAAATACTGAGCTCAGCAGAAACCCTCAGCTCATTTAAAAGGAGTCTGGATATGCACCTCATGTCATGTAATCTGCAGGGCTATGGACCAAATGCTGGAAGGTGGGATTAGAATAGGTGGATCGTTTCTCGGCCGGCACAGACACGATGGGCCAAGTGGCCTCTTTCTGTGTCTTAAACTTTCTATGATTCTGTGAGCCGAAGTCAGGAGTGTGATGGAATACCCTCCACTTGCCTGGATGGGTGCAGCTCCAACAACACTCAAGAAGCTCGACACCATCCAGGACAAAGCGGCCCGCTTGATTGGCACCCCATCCTCAAACATTCACTCCCTCCACCACCGACGCACAGTGGCAGCAGTGTGTACCCTCTACAAGATGCACCGCAGCAACGCACCAAGGCTCCTTAGACAGCACCTTCCAAACCCGCGACCTCTACCAACTATAAGGACAAGGGCAGCAGATGCATGGGAACATCACCACCTGCAAGTTCCCCTCCAAGTCACACACCATCCTGACTTGGAACTATATCGCCGTTCCTTCACTGTCGCTGGGTCAAAATCCTGGAACTCCCTTCCTAACAACACTGTGGGTGTACCTACCCCACATGGACTGCAGCGGTTCAAGGAGGCAGCAGCTCACCACCACCTTCTCAAGGGGCAATTAGGGATGGGCGATAAATGCTGGCCTGGCCAGTGATGCCCACATCTCTGTCTCCTCGTCTAAGTCATTGATTGTAAATAGCTGAGGCCCCAGCACTGATGCGTGATGCGCTCCAGATTCACTGCCTGCCAACTTGAAAATGCCCTGTTTACATCCACAATCTGCTTCCTCTCCGTTAACCAGTCTCCATCCATGCAAATATATTACCCCCAACTCCATGAGCCCTGATCTTTTGTACTAACCTTGTGTGTGGCACCTCGTCAAAAGCCTTTCGGAAATCCAAAACCATTACACCTACAGGCTCCCCTTAATCTATCCTGTGACATCCCCATAAAACGCTCATAAATTTGTCAAACGTGATTTCCCTTTCATATAACCCTGCTGGTCATGTCCCATTACACCATGATTTTCTCGGTTCATTGTTAAAACTTCCTCAATGATAGATTCCAGCAATATTCTGGCGAGTTCCACATTCTCACCACTCCCTGGGGAAAGAGGTTTCTCCGGAATTCCCCATCGGATTTATTAGTGACTGTCTTATATTGATGGCCCCGAGTTCTGGTCTCCCCCCCCCCACAAGTGGAAACATCTTCTCTACGTCTACCCGATCGAAACCCCCTTCGTCATTTTAAAGACCTCAATCAGGTCACCCCTCAGCCTTCTCTGTCCTGGAGAAAAGAGCCCCAGCCTGTGACAAACTGATAGTATTTACACCTTCTCCAGTGCGTTGTTCAGTACGAGAATGGCTGCAAGCTCAAAGACAGACACGGCGTTATAACCAGTACCTACATTTCACACTCAGAGTGACAGAGTGTGCCAGTCGATGACTGGTTTCAGGGTAGTCGGAGGTACAAGTGACAGTTAGCCCGTGATGCTTGAAGGTCGGGTTAAAGGTCAGCACAGCGGAAATCTCCCCATTGTTCTCCGTGATGGTGTTCATCGAGGCGTTTGGCAACTCGCTCCAGGTCAGAATGGGGCGGTTATCAGGGCAGGTGTAGGCGGACTTGCAGATTACATGCGCAGGAGTCCCTTCCATTAAGTTCGTCGGGAGTGATACATCCGGTTTGTCGGGAAGATCTGGGAAAAGGAGAAAGACCCAGAAGTCGGCAGTCAAGTCGAACAGAGTTTGGGTTTGTCCTTATGGTTTTTCATATAATCATTGAAATTTACAGCGCGGGAGTAGCTAATCGGCCCATCCAATCCATGATGGCTCTCCGCAGAGCTTTCCAGTCAGTCCCACTCCCCCGCTCGATCCCCGTATCCCTGCAAGTTTATCATTGCCCTCAAGTGCCCATCCAATTGTCTTTTGAAATCACTCATCGCCCCCCACTCCAACCACCCTCGTAGGCAGTGAGTTCCAGCTCATTACCACACGCTGCGTAAACAAGTTCCTCCTCACTTCCCCCACCGCCCCCCGTATCTCTTGCCCAAATCCTTAAATCTGTCTCCCCCCCAGTCCTTGTACCATCAACGAATGGGAACAGCTTATCTTTGTCTACTTTATCTGAACCTGTCATTATCTTGTACATAGCAATCGAATTGTCCCACATTCTCCATCGCTCTCATATGCATGTTTAGTCAGCTTGACCAACCATCTTTAAAGGTTCGTGTATACAGGACACCCAGGACTCAGTGCTGATCAACACTTTTCAAAAAGGCGCCATTTATAATACGCTGTCTTTCCATTTTAACCTTCCCGAGGTGTGTCACTTGACACTTCTCCACGATGAGTCGCCTCGTCCAGGCAGCTACACATGTCAACTCAGTCCTGTTGAGGACCCCGTGCGTTATCCTCATCACTAGCCACTTGCTTGGCCAAGTTTTGTATCACCCACAAACCTCCTAATTCGATGGCACTCAGTGATGCCTCGGTCCATGTGTGATTATGTAGTTTAATCTGGAGCTCCAACTGACACCACTCGTACGGGTCAGGTTAACACGTGGGGAGGTGATGCAGTCGTGGGAGAAGTTGCAACCAGCCACTTCCCGAGGCATGTACTGACCCTCCGACAGTGCAGCGCTCCCTCAGTACTGACCCTCTGACAGTGCAGCACTCCCTCAGTACTGACCCTCCGACAGTGCAGCACTCCCTCAGCACTGACCCTCCAACAGTGCGGCGCTCCCTCAGCACTGACCCTCCGACAGTGCGGCACTCCCTCAGTACTGACCCTACGACAGTGCAGCACTCCCTCAGTACTGACCCTCTGACAGTGCAGCCCCCCACTCAGCACTGACCCTCCGGCAGTGCGGCACTCCCTCAGTACTGACCCTCCGACAGTGCAGCACTCCCTCAGCACTGACCCTCCGACAGTGCGGCACTCCCTCAGCACTGACCCTCCAACAGTGCGGCACTCCCTCAGTACTGACCCTCTGACAGTGCAGCACTCCCTCAGTACTGACCCTCCGACAGTGCGGCACTCCCTCAGTACTGACCCTCCGACAGTGCAGCGCTCCCTCAGTACTGACCCTCCGACAGTGCAGCGCTCCCTCAGTACTGACCCTCCGACAGTGCAGCGCTCCCTCAGTACTGACCCTCCGACAGTGCAGCGCTCCCTCAGTACTGACCCTCCGACAGTGCAGCGCTCCCTCAGTACTGAGCCTCCGACAGTGCAGCACTCCCTCAGTACTGACCCTCCGACAGTGCAGCGCTCCCTCAGTACTGACCCTCCGACAGTGCAGCACTCCCTCAGTACTGACCCTCCGACAGTGTGGCGCTCCCACAGCACTGACCCTCCGACAGTGCGGCACTCCCTCAGTACTGACCCTACGACAGTGCAGCACTCCCTCAGTACTGACCCTCTGACAGTGCAGCCCCCCACTCAGCACTGACCCTCCGGCAGTGCGGCACTCCCTCAGTACTGACCCTCTGACAGTGCGGCACTCCCTCAGTACTGACCCTCCGACAGTGCAGCACTCCCTCAGTACTGACCCTCTGACAGTGCAGCGCTCCCTCAGTACTGACCCTCTGGACAGTGCAGCACTCCCTCAGCACTGACCCTCCGACAGTGCGGCGCCCCCTCAGTACAGACCCTCCGACAGTGCGGCACCCCCTCAGCACTGACCCTCCGACAGGGCGGCACCCCCTCAGCACTGACCCTCCGACAGTGCGGCGCCCCCTCAGCACTGACCCTCCGACAGTGCGGCGCCCCCTCAGTACAGACCCTCCGACAGTGCGGCGCTCCCTCAGCACTGACCCTCCGACAGGGCGGCGCCCCCTCAGCACTGACCCTCCGACAGTGCTGGCGTCTCCTGGTCGGACATTGAACACTCCACTTCCTCACCCAGAGGTGAGGGCCTGTGGCCCTGAGCCACAGCTGACAGACTGACGAAGGAAGTGGGACTTACCCAGAACCTGTAGCTGAACTGGTTCTTTGAAAGTGTGAGTCTGAAAATTCTCCAAATCTACATAGAAGTAATATACATCACTGTCACCAGTCTCGAGCTTATCAATTCTTAAAGTACAATTCTTCTCCTCCAGGTTTCCAATTATCTTCGTGCGATCCACAAAAGTGGCCATCCCATATCTGGGATCCTTTGTGTAGGTGACTGTGTATTTCCAGTAATACCAATATTTGAACCAGGCTCCGTGCAGCGCTGTGTAAGGGCCTGAAGGATAGTCGAAGGTACACGGTATAACAACACAGGATCTGCTGACGGCCCTCCTGGGCAAAGCTCTGATCGACCATTCCCCAGACAGCACAACTGCAAGGCAATGAACGAGGGGGACAGCACGTAAAGTACACGAAAGACAAAAAGTCAACATGCAGGTACAGCAAGTCATTGGGAAGGCGAATGGGATGTTGGTCTTTATTGCAAGGGGGGGGGGATGGAGTATAAAAGTAGGGAGGTCTTGCTACAACTGTACAGGGTATTGGTGAGACCACACCGAGAGTGCTGTGTACAGTTTTGGTCTCCTTCCTTCAGGAGGGACACACTTGCATTGGAAGCAGTCCAGAGAAAGTTCACTCGGCCGATTCCTGGGATGAAGGGTTTGTCTTATGAGGAAAGGTTGAGCAGGTTGAGCCTGTACTCAGTGGAGTTGAGAAGAATGAGAGGTGATCTTATTGAAATGTGTAAGATTCTGAGGGGGTTTGACAGGGTAGATGGTGAGAGGATGTTTCTTTCCCCTTGTGGGGGAATCTAGAACGAGGGGGGCACAGTTTCAGAATAAGGGGTCTCCCATTTAATACAGAGATGAGGAGGAATTTCTTCTCTCAGAGGGTGGTTAGTGTTTGCAATTCCCTTCCTCAGTGAGCAGTGGAGGCTCGGTCAGTGAATATATTCAAGGCTGAGTCAGACAGATTTCTGAATGACAGGCGGCGCAGTGGTTAGCACCGCAGCCTCACAGCTCCAGCGACCCGGGTTCGATTCTGGGTACTGCCTGTACGGAGTTTGCAAGTTCTCCCTGTGACCGCGTGGGTTTCCGCCGGGTGCTCTGGTTTCCTCCCACAGCCAAAGACTTGCAGGTTGATAGGTAAATTGGCCATTGTAAATTGCCCCTAGT
>NC_090409.1:40509776-40557276 GCF_036365525.1 Heterodontus francisci
ATCTTTCGCTCACTGATAGACTTCGGGCCCCTCTCGACTGTTTGAAACGACAGCTCAAACCAATTTATCTGATCAATTCCATCTTCAGAGACAAAATAAACGCTTTGCAAGCCAACAAATTAACATGCCCTTTGAACCCGGGGTAACCCAGCCCTGCTGAGCGGCCTCACCATAACCGAGGCACTGCCTCACTGCGTGCAGCCAACATGGTCGAATAGCAATGAACAGAAATGTGACGCTGCTCAACATTGTTACCAGATCTGAACGTGCTTTCTGAACACTGCACCGTTTTCATGCTGTGAAAGATTGCAAGATGCACATGGGCTCTGAATAATATTACATTTTTTAACACAAGCGATTAAGATGCTCAGACTGTTCTGTGCTGATATACTTATATTAAACATCTTACTTCTGTTCACAATTCCTGTCTCCAAAATGTTATATCCTGTTTTCAGATTTGCCCCACCCCATTATGTATATTATTGTTTGGAAATGGAAATTTCCCATGTAAACATGTCACACTGTAATTTCACCCACCTGCCAGTGGTGGTGCTGTAGCATCGTAGTTTTACTTCTCAGAGACAGGAGGAAAAATCTTCCTGCTGTGTTTACGATGCTGTTAAGACACAGAATCACAAGAATCACAGAATAATACAGTGCAGAAGAGGCCCTTCAGCCCATCGAGTCTGCCCTGATGCATTAAAGACACCTGACCTGTCTACCTAATCCCATTTGCCAGCACTTGGCCCATAGCCTTGAATGTTATGACGTGCCAAGTGCTCATCCAGGTACTTTTTAAAGGATGTGAGGCAACCTGCCTCTACCACCCTCCCAGGCAGGGCATTCCAAACCGTCACCACCCTCTGGGTAACAAAAAGTTCTTCCTCAAATCCCCCTTAAACCTCCCGCCCCTCACCTTAAACTTGTGGCCCCTCGTAACTGATCCTTCAACTAAGGGGAACAGCTGCTCCCTATCCACCCTGCCCATGCCCCTAATAATCTTGTACACCTCGATCAGGTCACCCCTCAGTCTTCTCTGCTCCAGCGAAAACAACCCAAGCCTATCCAACCTCTCTTCATAGCTTAAATGTTCCATCCCAGGCACCATCCTGGTGAATCGCCTCTGCACCCCCTCCAATGCAATCACATCCTTCCTATAATGTGGCGACCAGAATTGCACAAAGTACTCCAGCTGTGGCCTTACCAAAGTTCTATACAACTCCAACATGACCTCCCTGCTTTTGTAATCTATGCCTCGATTGATAAAGGCAAGTGTCCCATATGCCTTTGTCACCACCCTATTAACCTGCCCTTCTGCCTTCAGAGATCTATGGACAAACACGCCAAGGTCCCTTTGTTCCTTGGAACTTCCCAGTGTCAGGCCATTCATTGAATACTTCTGTGTCACATTACTCCTTCCAAAGTGTATCACCTCACACTTTTCAACATCAAATTCCATCTGCCACTTTTCTGCACATTTGACCATCCCGTCTATATCTTCCTGTAACCTAAGACACTCCACCTCACTGTTAACAACTCGGCCAATCTTTGTGTCATCTGCGACCTTACTGATCCTACCCCCCACATAGTCATCTATGTCGTTTATATAAATGACAAACAATAGGGGACCCAGAACAGATCCCTGTGGTACACCACTGGACACAGGCTTCCAGTCACTAAAACAGCCGTCTGTCATCACTCTCTGTCTCCTACAGCTAAGCCAATTTTGAATCCACCTTATCAAGTTACCTTGTATCCCATGTGCATTTGCTTTCTTGGTAAGTCTCCCATGTGGGACCTTGTCAAAGGCTTTGCTGAAATCCATGTAAACTACATCAACTGCACTACCCTCATCGACACACCTGGTCACATGCTCAAAAAATTCAATCAAATTTGTTAGCCATGACCTCCCTCTGACAAAGCCATGCTGACTATTCCTAATCAAATTTTGCCTCTCCAAGTGGTGATAGATTCTCTCCTTCAGAATTTTCTCCAATAGTTTCCCTACCACTGACGTGAGACTCACTGGTCTGTAGTTCCCTGGCTTATCTTTACAACCTTTCTGAAATAGTGGGACCACACTAGCTGTTCTCCAGTCCTCTGGCACCTCCCCCGTGGCCAGAGAGGAATTAAAAATTAGGGTCAGAGCCCCTGAAATCTCCACCCTCACCTCCCACAGCATCCTGGGACACAAATCGTCCGGACCTGGAGATTTGTCCACTTTTAAGCCTCCAATACCTTGTCACTCCCTATGACAATTTGCTCAAGAACCTCACAGTCTCTCTCTCTAAGTTCCATATCTACATCCTCTTTCTCTTGGGTGAAGACCGATGTGAAGTATTCGTTCAACACCCTACCAATGTCCTCTGGCTCCACCCACACATTTCCCCCTTGGTCCCTAATGGGTTCTACTCTTTCCCTGGTTATCCTCTTCCCATTGATATACTTATAGAATATCTTGGGATTTTCCCTACTTTTACCAGCCAGAGCTTTCTCATATCCCCTCTTTGCTCTCCTAATTGCTTTCTGAAGCTCCATCCTACATTTTCTGTACTCCACAAATGCTTCCATTGATTTGCTCTCCTTGTATTTGCTAAAAGCCTCTCTTTACCTTCTCATCATACCCTGAATGTTTCTGGTCATCCATGGTTCTCTGGGCTTGTTGCTCCTACCTATTACCCTAGAGGGAACATGTTGGGCCTGTACCCTCCCCATTTCCTTTTTGAATGCCCCCCACTGCTCTGCTGTAGATTTCCCGACAAGTAACTCTTTCCAGTCTACCTTGGCCAGATCCTGCCTTATTTTACTAAACTTCGCTCTCCCCCAATCCAAAACCTTTTTTTTGCAACTTGTCTATTTCTTTCTCCATAACGAGCTTAAATTGTACCGTGTTGTGGTCGCTATCACCAAAATGCTCCCCCACCAACACATCAACCACCTGTCCGGCTTCATTCCCCAGAATTAGGTCCAGCACTGCACCCTCCCTTGTTGGATCTTCTACATATTGAGCTAAAAAGTTCTCCTGTATACATTTTAAGAACTCCACTCCATCTAAGCCCTTAACACGATGACTATCCCAATTAATGTTGGGAAAGTTGAAATCACCTAATATAATTACCCTATTATTTTTTCACACCTCTGCAAATTGCACATATTTGCTCCTCAAATTCCCGCTGATTATCTGGGGGTCTATAATAAACACCTAGCAATGTGGCTGTCCCTTTTTTATTCCTAAACTCTACCCATAAAGCTTCATTTGATGCCCCCTCCAAGATATCATCTCTCTTTACTGCAGTAACGGACTCCTTAACTAATATTGCAATGCCCCCTCCTCTTTTACCCCCTCCTCTGTCTCGCCTGAAGATTCTATACCCCGGGATATTGAGCTGCCAATCCTGCCCCTCCCTCAACCATGTCTCCGTGATGGCTACTATATCACAATTCCACGTGTCAATCATTGCCCTTAACTCATCCGTTTTACCTGCAATACTCCTGGCATTAAAGTAGAGGCCTTCCATCCTGGTCTTACTCCCATGAAACTCCCATGGTTCCAGAGGAATCTTCCTGCTGTGCTTACGATGCTGTTAAGACACAGGAAACGGGGGAATCTTCCTGCTGTGCTTACGATGCTGTTAAGACAGACGACTGGCAGAATCTTCCCTCCTCCCCCCACCTTGAGGACAGGGTCAGTCCCTCCCCACATCCCCTGTTTGTTTGGTCGGTCCTGCTCTAACTTACTGGGATTACACAGGAAGACCGGGATCATCGGTAACTGTCGAAGGACTGCCCAGTGTCACTGGAACAGGAAAGGCAGCAGGTCTCACAGCAGAGAATGGGGCAACAGTGGGGTAAATATCCCCCTCCTCCCCGACACCCCCATCACTGTCACTACCAAGAGGGAACATCAGCCTCCAGTCAGAGGGCACAGTGTTACCAACCGAACCAAGCTGGCACTGAACCCAGCACCAAATAGTCTGGTTACCTTTGTACAGTCCAGTAACACACAGACACACAGTCTCACTGTTAACACAGCTACTGTTAGAGAGCCAAGCACGACATTGTGAATCGAGCACACAGAGTGGATTTTGATCTGTTATATTCCCAGTCGTTAAAGACAAAGGAAACAGGAGCAGGAGTAGGCCATTCGGCCCCTCGAACCTACCTGACTGTACAGTAAGATCATGACTGATCTGATTGTGGCCTTAACTCCACTTTCCTGTCTGTTCCCCCATAAACCTTGACTCCCTTGTCAATCAGAAATCTGTCTGACTCAGCCTTGAATATATTCACTGACCGAGCCTCCACTGCTCACTGAGGAAGGGAATTCCAAACACTAACCACCCTCTGAGAGAAGAAATTCCTCCTCATCTCTGTATTAAATGGGAGACTCCTTATTCTGAAACTGTGCCCCCTCGTTCTAGATTCCCCCACAAGGGGAAACATCCTCCCCAGCATCCACACTGTTAATATTGACCCTCCGACAGTGCAGCACTCCCACAGTACAGTAGCCCATCAGTACTAACCCTTTGAGAGTGCAGCACTCCCTCAGTACAGACCCTCTGACAGTGCAGCACTCCCTCAGTACAGACCCTCTGACAGTGCAGCACTCCCTCAGCACTGAAACTCCGAAAGTGCAGCACTCCCTGAATACTGATCCTCTGACAGTGCAGCACTCCCTCAGTACTGACCCTCTAACAGTGCAGCACACCCTCAGTACTGACCCTCCGACAGTGCAGCACTCCCTCAGCACTGAAACTCCGAAAGTGCAGCACTCCCTGAATACTGATCCTCTGACAGTGCAGCACTCCCTCAGTACTGACCCTCTAACAGTGCAGCACACCCTCAGTACTGACCCTCCGACAGTGCAGCACTCCCTCAGAGCTGAAACTCCGACAGTGCAGCACTCCTCAGTACTGACCCTCTGACAGTGCAGCACGCCCTCAGTACTGACATTCTGACAGTGGAGCACTCGCTCAGCACTGACCCTCTGACAGTGCAGCACTCCCTCAGTGCTGAAACTCCGACAGTGCAGCACTCCCTCAGTACTGACCCTCCAACAGTGCAGCACACCCTCAGTACTGACCCTCCGACAGTGCAGCACTCTCTCAGTACTTTTTTTTTATTCATTCATGGGATGTGGGCGTCGCTGGCCAGGCCAGCATTTATTGCTCATCCCTAATTGCCCTTGAGAAGGTGGTGGTGAGCTGCTTTCTTGAACCGCTGCAGTCCATGTGGGGTAGGTACACCCACAGCGCTGTTAGGAAGGGAGTTCCAGGATTTTGACCCAGCGACAGTAAAGGAACGGTGATATAGTTCCAAGTCAGGATGGTGTGAGACTTGGAGGGGAACTTGCAGGTGGTGGTGTTCCCATGCATCTGCTGCCCTTGTCCTTCTAGTTGGTAGAGGTCGCGGGTTTGGAAGGTGCTGTCTAAAGAGCCTTGGTGCGTTGCTGCAGTGCATCTTGTAGATGGTACACACTGCTGCCACTGTGTGTCGGTGGTGTAGGGAGTGAATGTTTGTGGATGGGGTGCCAATCAAGCGGGCCGCTTTGTCCTGGATGGTGTCGAGCTTCTTGAGTGTTGTTGGAACTGCACCCATCCAGACTGCCCTTGACATCAAGGCAGCATTTGACCAACTATGGCATCAAGGAGCCCGAGCAAAACTGGAGTAAGTGGGAATCAGGGGGAAAACTTTCCGCTGGCTGGAGTCAGATCAAGCGCAAAAAAAGATGGTTGTGGTTGTTGGAGGTCAATCATCTGAGCTCCAGGACATCACTGCAGGAGTACCTCAGGGTAGTGTCCTAGGCACAACCATCTTCAGCTACTTCATCAATGACCTTCCTTCAATCATAAGGTCAGAAGTGGGGATGTTCGCTGATGATTGCACAATGTTCAGCACCATTCGTGACTCCTCAGATACTGAAGCAGTCCGTGTAGAAATGCAGCAAGACCTGGACAATACCTAGGCTTGGGCTGATAAGTGGCAAGTAACATTCGCGCCACACAAGTGCCAGGCAATGACCATCTCCAACAAGAGAGAATCTAACCATCTGCCCTTGACATTCAATGGCGTTACCATCGCTGAATCCCCCCATTATCAACATCCTGGGGGCTACCATTGACCAGAAACTGAACTGGATCAGCCATATAAATACCGTGGCTACAAGAGCAGGTCAGAGGCTGGGAATCCTGCGGTGAGTAACTCACCTCCTGACTCCCCAAAGCCTGTCCACCACCTACAAGGCACAAGTCAGGAGTGTGATGGAATTCTCCGGGAAAAAGAAGGTCAAAGTTGAACCAGAGGAGGACAACGCCAAGTCAACCATTGAGGCTCTAAAAGCTGCCCCAAAAGACCAGGTCAAGGCCAAGGTTGATGAGCAGCGCCAGTTGAGTTCTAACGCACTGGCTGCGATTCATGAGGACTATGACTGCATGTTGAACCAAACCAACATCGGAAACAATAACAATAAGTTCTACTGCCTTGATGTCAAGGGCAGTCACTCTCACCTCACCTCTTGAGTTCAGCTCTTTTGTCCATGTTTGAACCAAGGCTGTAATGAGGTCAGGAGCTGAGTGGCCCTGGCGGAACCCAAACTGAGCGTCACTGAGCAGGTTATTGCTAAGCAAGTGCTGCTTGATGGCACTGTTGATGACACCTTCCAACACTTTACTGATGATTGAGAGTAGACTGATGGGACGGTAATTGGTTGGGTTGGACTTGTCCTGCTTTTTGTGTACAGGACATAGCTGGGCAATTTTCCACATTGCAGGGTAGATGCCAGTGTTGTAGCTGTACTGGAACAGCTTGGCTAGGGGCACGGCAAGTTCTGGAGCACAGGTCTTCAGTACTATTGCCGGAATATTGTCAGGGCCCATAGCCTTTGCAGTGTCCAGTGCCTTCAGTCGTTTCTTGATATCACGCGGAGTGAATCGAATTGGCTGAAGTCTGGCATCTGTGATGCTGGGGACTTCAGGAGGAGGCCGAGATGGATCATCAACTCGGCACTTCTAGCTGAAGATTGTTGCAAATGCTTCAGCCTTATCTTTCACACTGATGTGCTGGGCTCCCCCATCATTGAGGATGGGGATATTTGTGGAGCCACCTCCTCCAGTTAGTTGTTTAATTGTCCACCACCATTCACGGCTGGATGTGACAGGACTGCAGAGCTTAGATCTGATCCGTTGGTTATGGGATCGCTTAGCTCTGTCTATCGCATGCTGCTTACGCAGTTTGGCACGCAGATAGTCCTTGTGTTGTAGCTTCACCAGGTTGACACCTCATTTTGAGGTAAGCCTGGTGCTGCTCCTGGAATGCCCTCCTGCACTCTTCATTGAACCAGGGTTGGTCTCCTGACTTGATGGTAATGGTAGAGTGGGGGATATACTGGGCCATGAGGTTACAGATTGTGGTTAAGTACAATTCTGCTGCTGCTGATGGCCCACAGCGTCTCATCAATGCCAAGTTTGGAATTGCTAGATCTGTTTGAAATGTCAGACTGTTGTTTGACTAGTCTGTGGGACAGCTCTCCCAACTTTGGCACAAGCCCCCAGATGTTAGTAAGGAGGACTTTGCAGATTCGACAGGGCTGGGTTTGCCGTTGTCGTTTCCGGTGCCTCGGTCGATGCCGGGTGGTCCGTCCGGTTTCATTCCCTTTTATTGACTTTGGAACGGTTAGGTACAACTGAGTGGCTTGCCAGGCCATTTCTGAACCTCCGACAGTGCAGCACTCCCTCAGTACTGACCCTCCGATAGTGCAGCACTCCCTCAGTACTGATCCTCCGACAGTGCAGCACTCCCTCAGTACTGACCCTCCGACAGTGCAGCACTCCCTCAGTCCTGACCCTCCGACAGTGCGGCACTCCCTCAGTACTGATCCTCTGACAGTGCAGCACTCCCTCAGTACTGACCCTCCGATAGTGCGGCACTCCCTCAGTACTGAACCTCCGACAGTGCGGCACTCCCTCAGTACTGGCAGCGGGGAATCTTTAGATTTTCTGACTCAGAGGTGAGGGAGAGGGTGTTGAATCCACTGAGTCTTTGTGCTATCTCCATGTTAACAGCTGCTCAGCTTGTGCAGAAATATCATCACCAAAATCAGCTTCAACAGATCAACAGCTTCCTTATAATTTTCTCACTGTTTCCCCACTTCCTGATTTCACAGTGAAACATCAGCCCTTTCTAACTAAATACACAGAACAGCACAGGAAGAGTCCATTCAGCCTGAACACAGTGTGTCGGCACTTACTCCCCAGGCGAGCAGTCGGACAGGCCACGGGTAAGTAACACAACGATTGGAATTCACTTCCACAACCAACATCGACCTTTGTTGGTGTTGTGACTTTATAAAGACACATTCCAATGATTGACGCCTTTGAAAGATTTCTACATGTTATTGAGATCTGGGCACAGGGCTCAAGTCTGTCGGACAGAAACTCTTAATATAAAAGCAAAGTTCTGTGGATGCTGGAAATCTGAAAATATCCCAGAAAGTGTTGGAAATACTCAGCAGGTCTGGCAGCATCTTGGAGACAGAAACAGAGTTAATGTTTCAGGTCTGTGACCTTTCATCAGAACGAGATATCTCTCTAATTCAAGGGAGGAGGAAAGGACAGAGACATGAATTTGAGCCACTAATCCAGGCTCCCAGTGCCAGGACTGAGGGAGTGCTATAGAAATGCAAGTTGTTCATTGTTTTACTTTCTTAAAGCCTTGTAACTCTCTGTAGAGCACCCGTCACCCACAGAGAATCAAATTAGTCGGTGAAGACATTGTCTAAAAGCAGTTTTGATCTCTCGAGAGCTGTCAGACAAGAGGTGAGGTCTCATTAACTCCTTTCTCTTTCAGAGTGAGAAGCTGATGAAATCTCTGGGAACGGACAATGATCGGGAAATCTTACTTCCTCCTGTCTCTTCTCCAAGGTAATATCATCGTCAGCTCGGACATATTCATGGTGAATAGTCTTTGTAAAAGATCATTCTTACTGAGCTCTGATTGGGAACCAATTCAGCAGTGACCCAGTGCAGTAACTGGCACCAAGTCCCGTTCACCCATCGCCCCTGTGCTCGCTGATATACACTGGCTCCCATTCCGGAAACAGGATTGGAGGAGTGCAGAGATGCCGGAGGGTTGCAGGGCTGGAGGATGTTACAGAGATCGGGAGTGGAGAGGGGCCACAGAGGGATTGGAAAACGAGGATGAGAATCTTTCATTTGAGGCGTTGGACCGGGAGCCAATGTAGGTCAGTGAGCAACAGGTGGGGTGATGGGTTTAGTCGAGAAGCGAGGATAAATACTGGGGGATGAAGTCTATCCTGATGTGAGGGCTCCGATAGCAATGGCCTGAAATTTGGGTCTTTTGCTGATTTTATTGAGAATCTCCCATGAAGAGAACACAGCAGCTCCTAGAATAGACAGGACAGTTCAGTGTCACACTTCCTGACCATTCACACCATGATCACAACTACGATAAGGGTGCAGAGTAACTGAAAGAGAGAAGGAAGATAAACCACTCAGCGTATAAAGGTGTCAAACAGTCAGTTCCCACGTTTGCCTCTGCTCTCAACACATGCTAGTGGAGCTTTGCTGGTGTGTTTCATAGTGTCTGCTGGAGTAGAGACAGTGCTGAGCTTGGGGACAAGTCAGTCTACAATGCTGCATCGGAATCAAACTACAACAATGTGGGTTTTACATCAATAATAATCCCTTAGACAATGAGCATGCTCACTAGATTGAGTTAGATTAGCCAATCAAATGGATACAGAGCAGACAAGAGGGTTTGGCTACTTAGTGATTTACGATGGAGATAATGGTGTGAGTTCTGATGGATCCTAATCCATTCTCCTGCCTTGTAAGTCAATACAGAATGTATCTCAACTGGTGCGTCTTGTAGACACTGTGTTGGGTGGAAGACTGGCTTCACTCAACAGGGTCCTGAGGTCCATGAGCCAATGTAGAATGAACTTGTCCACTCCCGTGTCCAGGATGCCCTTCCATCTGTTGTGTAACCTCGGTGAGTTCCTTGTGTGTCCTGTAGATGGTCTACACTGCAGTCAATGTGCACCAGTGACGGAGAGGGTGGATATCGAGTCTATTGGATCTACAGACCATCCAGTGCTAAATATTGATATTTCTCTCCCCAGCTGCCTTGTCACAAGAGTGGAAAGCCCACACTCCACGAGATGTGACAGTGCAGGAAGGTTCCTGTGCACAGATTCCATGTCATTACAGTTATCCATCGAGTCTGGCAAACAAACCGCGAGTTGGAGTCTGGATTAAGAACGAGGTTCGGAGATCATCGTCTGTAGTCTTTCACTCCAAGAATCACAATCAGGTGTCGTCACGGTTCCGCCATCGGACCCGGCTGTCTGGAGCCCTGAAAGATGGTGACTGTTCCCTGATTATAAACGACATCACACAGGAAGATGCAGGACCTTATTATTTCAGAATAAAATTTGACGAGAAGAATAAATATAGCTACCATCCTGTAACCCAGCTTCACATTTCTGGTAAGTGCTGTGTTATAATTACTCAATAATTCACATTCCACACTCAATGGGAAATAACACAAACTGTGGCGGTTACATATTAACACAAAACACAGCTTATTATAACGCAGTGTCTGATTATCAATAACCTGGCAATACCTTCCAGTTCAGTTCGAAAGCAACCTCTAATACTCACTTTAATATCAATGATTAAATGTATTGACTGTGTCCATCAATGTTATCAGGTTATCCCACTCCCATCTATCTCTCGAATTGTGTTTAGAAGTTTATCCTGATCACTGTAACCTCTCAGTTCTGGGATCTTCCTTGTAAAAGTGCTTTCTCTGGTGGGACTGTGATTTCTATTTGAACTGATGTTTCACGATATATTGATCGAAAAGGATCCATTCTCTGTCTGTTAGATTTCACAG
The DNA here is from genome assembly GCF_036365525.1 of Heterodontus francisci. Lineage (NCBI taxonomy): Eukaryota > Metazoa > Chordata > Chondrichthyes > Heterodontiformes > Heterodontidae > Heterodontus > Heterodontus francisci. The sequence goes on from NC_090409.1 coordinate 40,520,691, forward strand.
ATAAACCCACGATATTCCCTGCTGAAATTATTGCAGGAAAGAGTGTGGACGTAAGCTGCACCTTCAACACAACGTGCAATGGAACAGCACCTGTCTTAACCTGGGTCACTCCCACTGACGTACCTGGATCACTGTCAAACAGTGTAATTCAGCATGGTGTCACTCTGACCTATACTTCTGTTCTGACCCTGATCCCATCACTCAAATACCAGGGGCAAACTCTCACCTGCAGAGTGACATATCCATCTGTTTCATCAGAGCGGAACCTCACACTAACTGTGCAATGTAAGTATGGACATCCTTTATTCTACAGTAGCTGTAATAGGCTACATTGTACACAGCAAGATCCCACTAACAGCCATGTGGTGAGGACAAGGGCATCTATTTTTTAGTGATGAATATTGACCGGGGAGAACTCATCTATGAATAGTGTCAGGGGGTCAGTAATGACCACCTGAGAGTGCAGAGAGGTGCTTTGTTTAACATCTCACCCTGCAGCACTCCCTCAGTACTGACCCTCCGAGACTCAGCACTCCCTCAGTACTGACCATCTGACAGTGCAGCACTCCCTCAGTACTGACCCTCCGACAGTGCAGCACTCCCTCAGTACTGACCATCCGACAGTGCAGCGCTCCCTCAGTACTGACCCTCTGACAGTGCAGCACTTCCTCAGTACTGACCCTCCGACAGTGCAGCACTCCCTCAGAACTGACCCTCTGACAGTGCAGCACTCCCTCAGTACTGACCCTCTGACAGTGCAGCACTCCCTCAGAACTGACCCTCTGACAGTGCAGCACTCCCTCAGGACTGACCCTCTGACATTGCAGTGTTCCCTCAGTACTGACCCTGCAACAGTGCAGCACTCCCTCAGAACTGACCCTCTGACAGTGCAGTGCTCCCTCAGCACTGACCCTCTGACAGTGTAGCACTTCCTCAGTACTAACCCTGCAACAGTGCAGCACTCCCTCAGTACTGACCCTCTGACAGTGCAGTGCTCCCTCAGTACTGACCCTCTGACAATGTTGCACTGCTTCAGTACTGACTCTCCGACAGTGCAGCACTCCCTCAGTACTGACCCTCCAACTGTGCAGCACTTCCTCAGTACTGACCCTCTTGCAGTGCAGCACTCCCTCAGTACTGACCCTCTGACAGTGCAGCACTCCCTCAGTACTGACCCTCCGACAGTGCAGCACTCCCTCAGTACTGACCCTCTGACAGTGCAGCACTCACTTAGTGCTGACTCTCTGACAGTGCAGCACTCCCTCAGTACTGACCCTGTGATTGTGATGCAATCCCTCAGAACTGACCCTCTGACAGTGCAGCACTCCCTCAGTACTGACCCTCTGACAGTGTAGCACTCCCTCAGTACTGACCCTGTGACAGTGTAGCACTCCCTCAGTACTGACCCTCCGACAGTGCAGCACTCCCTCAGTACTGACCCTGTGATTGTGATGCAATCCCTCAGAACTGACCCTCTGACAGTGCAGCACTCCCTCAGTACTGACCCTCTGACAGTGTAGCACTCCCTCAGTACTGACCCTGTGACAGTGTAGCACTCCCTCAGTACTGACCCTCCGACAGTGCAGCGCTCCCTCAGTACTGACCCTCCGACAGTGCAGCACTCCCTCAGTACTGACCCTCCGACAGTGGAGCACTCCCTCAGTACTGACACTCCGACAGTGCAGCACTCCCTCAGTACTGACACTCCGACAGTGCGGCACTCCCTCAGTACAGACCCTGTGACAGTGGAGCACTCCCTCAGTACTGACCCTGTGACTGTGTAGCACTCCCTCAGTACTGACCTTCCGACAATGCAGTACTCCCTCAGTACTGACCCTCTGACAGTGGAGCACTCCCTCAGTACTGACCCTGTGACTGTGTAGCACTCCCTCAGTACTGACCTTCCGACAATGCAGTACTCCCTCAGTACTGACCCTCTGACAGTGGAGCACTCCCTCAGTACTGACCCTGTGACTGTGTAGCACTCCCTCAGTACTGACCTTCCGACAGTGCAGCACTCCCTCAGTACTGACCCTGTGATTGTGATGCACTCCCTCAGTACTGACCCTCTGACAGTGCAGCACTCCCTCAGTGCTGACCCTCTGACAGTGTAGCACTCCCTCAGTACTGACCCTGTGATTGTGATGCACTCCCTCAGTACTGACCCTCTGACAGTGCAGCACTCCCTCAGTGCTGACCCTCTGACAGTGTAGCACTCCCTCAGTACTGACCCTGTGATTGTGATGCACTCCCTCAGTACTGACCCTCTGACAGTGCAGCACTCCCTCAGTACTGACCCTGTGATTGTGATGCACTCCCTCAGTACTGACCCTGTGATTGTGATGCACTCCCTCAGTACTGACCCTCTGACAGTGCAGCACTCCCTCAGTACTGACCCTCCGACAGTGCAGCACTCCCTCAGTACTGACCCTCTGACAGTGCAGCACTCCCTCAGTACTGACCCTCCGACAGTGCAGTACTCCCTCAGTACTGACCCTCTGACAGTGCAGCACTCCCTCAGTACTGACCCTCGGACAGTGCAGCACTCCCTCAGTACTGACCCTCCGACAGTGCAGCACTACCGTCGTACTGACCCTCCGACAGTGCAGCACTCCCTCAGTACTGACCCTCCGACAGTGCAGCACTCCCTCAGTACTGACCATCCGACAGTGCAGCGCTCCCTCAGTACTGACCCTCCGACAGTGCAGCACTCCCTCAGAACTGACCCTCTGACAGTGCAGCACTCCCTCAGTACTGACCCTCTGACAGTGCAGCACTCCCTCAGAACTGACCCTCTGACAGTGCAGCACTCCCTCAGGACTGACCCTCTGACATTGCAGTGTTCCCTCAGTACTGACCCTGCAACAGTGCAGCACTCCCTCAGAACTGACCCTCTGACAGTGCAGTGCTCCCTCAGCACTGACCCTCTGACAGTGTAGCACTTCCTCAGTACTAACCCTGCAACAGTGCAGCACTCCCTCAGTGCTGACCCTCTGACAGTGCAGTGCTCCCTCAGTACTGACCCTCTGACAGTGTTGCACTGCTTCAGTACTGACTCTCCGACAGTGCAGCACTCCCTCAGTACTGACCCTCCAACTGTGCAGCACTTCCTCAGTACTGACCCTCCGACAGTGCAGCACTCCCTCAGTACTGACCCTCTGACAGTGCAGTACTCACTCAGTGCTGACTCTCTGACAGTGCAGCACTCCCTCAGTACTGACCCTGTGATTGTGATGCAATCCCTCAGAACTGACCCTCTGACAGTGCAGCACTCCCTCAGTACTGACCCTCCAACTGTGCAGCACTTCCTCAGTACTGACCCTCCGACAGTGCAGCACTCCCTCAGTACTGACCCTCTGACAGTGCAGCACTCACTCAGTGCTGACCCTCTGACAGTGTAGCACTCCCTCAGTACTGACCCTGTGACAGTGTAGCACTCCCTCAGTACTCACCCTCCGACAGTGCAGCACTCCCTCAGTACTGACCCTGTGATTGTGATGCAATCCCTCAGTACTGACCCTCCGACGGTGCAGCACTCCCTCAGTACTGACCCTCTGACAGTGTAGCACTCCCTCAGTACTGACCCTGTGACAGTGTAGCACTCCCTCAGTACTGACCCTCCGACAGTGCAGCGCTCCCTCAGTACTGACCCTCCGACAGTGCAGCACTCCCTCAGTACTGACCCTCCGACAGTGGAGCACTCCCTCAGTACTGACACTCCGACAGTGCAGCACTCCCTCAGTACTGACCCTGTGACAGTGGAGCACTCCCTCAGTACTGACCCTGTGACTGTGTAGCACTCCCTCAGTACTCACCCTCTGACAGTGCAGCACTCCCTCAGTACTGACCTTCCGACAATGCAGTACTCCCTCAGTACTGACCCTCTGACAGTGCAGCACTCCCTCAGTACTGACCCTGTGATTGTGATGCACTCCCTCAGTACTGACCCTCCGACAGTGCAGCACTCCCTCAGTACTCACCCTCTGACAGTGCAGCACTCCCTCAGTACTGACCCTCTGACAGTGCAGCACTCCCTCAGTACTGACCCTCTGACAGTGCAGTACTCCCTCAGTACTGACCCTCTGACAGTGCAGCACTCCCTCAGTACTGACCCTGTGACTGTGTAGCACTCCCTCAGCACTGACCCTCTGACAGTGGAGCACTCCCTCAGTACTGACCCTGTAATTGTGATGCACTCCCTCAGTACTCAACCTCTGACAGTGATGCACTCCCTCAGTACTGACCCTCTGACTGTGGAGCACTCCCTCAGTACTGACCCTCCGACAGTGGAGCACTCCCTCAGTACTGACCCTCTGACAGTGCAGCACTCCCTCAGTACTGACCCTCTGACAGTGCAGCACTCCCTCAGTACTGACCCTCCGACAGTGGAGCACTCCCTCAGTACTGACCCTCTGACAGTGCAGCACTCCCTCAGTACTGACCCTCTGACAGTGCAGCACTCCCTCAGTACTGACCCTCCGACAGTGGAGCACTCCCTCAGTACTGACCCTCTGACAGTGCAGCACTCCCTCAGTACTGACCCTCTGACAGTGCAGCACTCCCTCAGTACTGACCCTCCGACAGTGGAGCACTCCCTCAGTACTGACCCTCTGACAGTGGAGCACTCCCTCAGTACTGACCCTGTGACTGTGTAGCACTCCCTCAGTACTGACCCTCTGACAGTGCAGCACTCCCTCAGTACTGACCTCCAACAGTGCAGCACTCCCTCAGTACTGACCCTCCAACAGTGCAGCACTCCCTCAGTACTGACCCTCTGACAGTGCAGCACTCCCTTAGTACTCACGTTCCAACAGTGCAGCACTCCCTCAGTACTGACCCTCTGACAGTGGAGCACTCCCTCAGTACTGACCCTGTGACTGTGTAGCACTCCCTCAGTACTGACCCTCTGACAGTGCAGCACTCCCTCAGTACTGACCTCCAACAGTGCAGCACTCCCTCAGTACTGACCCTCCAACAGTGCAGCACTCCCTCAGTACTGACCCTCTGACAGTGCAGCACTCCCTCAGTACTGACCCTCCAAATGTGCAGCACTCCTTCAGTACTGACCCTCCAACAGTGCAGCACTCCCTCAGTATTTACCCTCAGTCAGTGCCGCACACGCTCAGTACTGACCCTCCGACAGTGCAGTACTCCCTCAGTACTGACCCTCTGACAGTGCAGCACTCCCTCAGTACTGACCCTCTGACAGTGCAGCACTCCCTCAGTACTGACCCTGTAATTGTGATGCACTCCCTCAGTACTCAACCTCTGACAGTGATGCAATCCCTCAGTACTGACCCTCTGACAGTGATGCAATCCCTCAGTACTGACCCTCTGACAGTGCAGCACTCCCTCAGTACTGACCCTCTGACAGTGGAGCAATCCCTCAGTACTGACCCTCTGACAGTGCAGCACTCCCTCAGTACTGACCCTCTGACAGTGATGCAATCCCTCAGTACTGACCCTCTGACAGTGCAGCACTCCCTCAGTACTGACCCTCTGACAGTGCAGCACTCCCTCAGTACTGACCCTGTAATTGTGAGGCACTCCCTCAGTACTCAACCTCTGACAGTGATGCAATCCCTCAGTACTGACCCTCTGACAGTGGAGCACTCCCTCAGTACTGACCCTCTGACAGTGCAGCACTCCCTCAGTACTGACCCTGTAATTGTGAGGCACTCCCTCAGTACTCAACCTCTGACAGTGATGCAATCCCTCAGTACTGACCCTCTGACAGTGGAGCACTCCCTCAGTACTGACCCTGTAATTGTGATGCAATCCCTCAGTACTGACCCTGTGACTGTGTAGCACTCCCTCAGCACTGCACTGTGGTGTCTCTCTGTATTATGTGCTTTATGATGAAGGAATTTACATTGATATCACACCTTTCACATTCTCAGAGTCTCTCAAAGTGCTTCACAGTCAATGTGAGTTAACTGATCTTTATTTGTTTTCAGACACACCACGGAATCTCTCAATTACTTCTCCTGATATGATGACAGATTCATCGATCAATATAATTGAGGGGAATTCTACAGTGATAATCTGCTCTGTCGAGAGCTTCCCAGCTTCCAACCTGACGTGGCGACATCTTCATGTCACAATGAACAGAACACATTCCAACAACGAGCTGTGGTTGGAGTTTCCTCACGTTACATCCAGGGACACTGGAGACTATCAGTGTGTGGCAGAGAATGTACATGGAGCAGAGGAGGGGTCCATAACCATCACTGTGGAATGTGAGTGTACACACACTTCAATATCTGCCGAAATACAAAGAAATTAATAATCAGCAGAGACTGTGGAATTGATAAAATCTGTGCCGCAGATGCACAGAAACACATTGATACACTCTCCACCTCTCTCTCCTCCTCTGAGATGCTCCTTAAAATCTACCTCTTTGACCGAGATTTTGGTCGCCTGTCCTAATATCTGCTTATGTGGCTCAGGGACAAATTTTGTCTGAGAGTCTTAAAGGATTGGAGAGAGAAAGAGAGGTGGAGAGGTTTAGGGAGGGAATTCCAGAGCTTAGGGCCCCAGGCAACTGAAGGCACGGCCGTCAATGGTGGAGCGATGGGAATCGGGGGATGGGCAAGAGGCCGGAATTGGAGGTGAGCGCAGAGGTCTCGGAGGGTTGTAGGGGCTGGAGGAGGTTACAGAGATAGGGAGGGTTGCAGGAGCTGGAGGAGGTTGCAGAGATAGGGAGGGTTGTCGGGACTGGTGGAGGTTACAGAGACAGGGAGGGTTGTAGGGGCTGGAGGAGGTTACAGTGATAGGGAGGGTTGTAGGGGCTGGAGGAGGTTACAGAGATAGGGAGGGTTGTAGGGGCTGGAGGTGGTTACAGTGATAGGCAGGGTTGTAGGGGCTGGAGGAGGTTACAGAGATAGGGAGGGTTGTAGGGGCTGGAGGTGGTTACAGTGATAGGCAGGGTTGTAGGGGCTGGAGGAGGTTACAGAGATAGGGAGGGTTGTAGGGGCTGGAGGAGGTTACAGAGATAGGGAGGGTTGTTGGGGCTGGAGGAGGTTACAGTGATAGGGAGGGTTGTAGGGGCTGGAGGAGGTTACAGAGATAGGGAGGGTTGTAGGGGCTGGAGGAGGTGACAGTGATAGGGAGGGTTGTTGTGGCTGGAGGAGGGTTACAGAGATAGGGAAGGTTGTCGGGGCTGGAGGAGGTTACAGAGATACGGAGGGTTGTAGGGGCTGGAGGAGGTTACAGAGATAGGGAGGGTTGTAGGGGCTGGAGGAGGTTACAGAGATAGGGAGGGGTGTAGGGGCTGGAGGAGGTTACAGATAGGGAGGGTTGAAAGGGATGGAGGATGTTACAGGGATCGGGAGGATTGTAGGAGCTGGAGGAGGTTACAGAGATAGGGGAGGGTTGTCGGGGCTGGAGGAGGTTACAGAGATAGGGAGGGTCGTCGGGACTGGAGGAGGTTACAGAGATCGGGAGGGTTGTAGGGGCCTGGAGGTGGTTTCAGAGATAGGGAGGGTTTTAGGGGCTGGAGGAGGTTACAGAGATAGGGGGGATCGTAGGGGCTGGAGGAGGTTACAGAGTTAGGGAGGGTTGTAGGGGCTGGAGGAGGTTACAGTGTTAGGGAGGGTTGTAGGGGCTGGAGGAGGTTACAGAGATAGGGAGGGCTGTAGGGGCTGGAGGAGGTTACAGAAGTAGGGAGGGGTGTAGGGGCTGGAGGAGGTTACAGAGATAAGGAGGGTCGTAGGGGCTGGCTGAGGTTACAGAGATAGGGAGGGTCGTAGGGCATCGCGAGTACCTGCTGACTCTCCTCTGCTCTTGTTCCAGATCCACCCAAGGAGACAACATTGTCCATCAGTGGAGCCTCGGGCAGGATAAGGAAGGGGAGCAATGTCACATTAACCTGCTCCAGCAAAAGCAAACCCCCGGCATCTGATTATACCTGGTTCAGGATCGAGGGGAACACCAGCACCCAGTTAAACACAAGTACTCGGACTGTCTCCTTCACTCACGTAACGTGGGAGAATGATGCACGTTTTTACTGCACAGCAAGGAACCCACTGGGTAACGGCACCTCAAACACTGTACACCTGAATGTGGAATGTAAGTAGTTTACTCTATCCATCTCTGATTAAAACTCAAACATCTTCTGTCAGAGGACAGCTTACTTCCTGTAGTTTAGTATAACTAGCATAACCGCCTTGCTTTTGTACCTTGTGCCTCTATTTATAAAGCGAAGGATATCATCATTGAGATGTTAAGTGGATTAACAGATGATGCCTGGTGTGTACAATCTCCTGGAGTGGCTTTCGATCGGCTTGAAACATAAATAAAACAAAACTGTCCTCCCTCCAAAACCTCCTTGCATTAACTAAAATTGACACCCTCTAATTCGCAGCTGAACCCTTCAGTGATTGAACTTCTGTTCCCAGTTGCACAAAACAAAGTCACTACGACTTGGTACGAACGTCCACATTTCAAGCAAATGGGGTGGCGCAGTGGTTAGCACCGCAGCCTCACAGCTCCAGGGACCCGGGTTCGATTCACGTGCGGAACTTGCAAGTTCTCCCTGTGATCTGCGTGGGTTTGCGCCGGGTGCTCCGGTTTCCTCCCACAGCCAAAGACGTACAGGTGTCTTTTCTAGGTTTGGTCGAAGTACCAATTAACAGTGCGATGCACCCAATACTCACAAACCGATTAGCCGTGCAACCATTAGTGACAAATACATTGCAGGTAATTGCACATATGATCAACCAGGAAGCAGTCACCTCCCTTCATTCCTACCCTTCAGCAACTGACCACGTTTCTTGGCCTCGGCACTGAATCACTATTTGCAATGGTTTTTTTGCACCTTATTTTCCAAGATGGGCCGTGTGTTTCATTGAAAAGATGCTACTGTCCTACCATAAATCCAGCTTAAGCCACATTTATTCAGTAAGGCGTCTAATTCTTTGTTCAAACTGCTCTATCAGAAACGGCCTTGACAATGAACGTGCATTTTCGGTGCCTTCATCAACTCAAGTGGAAGTTGCAGATGGTTTTAAGATCTTTAGCTGTGAGCACAGCGGCTGTTTCATTTCCTGGTCACGCGCACGTTTTCGAACCACGGGATAATTAAACAGTTTGAGTCCCTTCAATTGCTGACTTCTTGCAAGCTGTTTGCTTGGAGGCTTTCTCGGTTCTCCGCGTTTTGCAAATAAGGCAAACTCTGACGTCGTCAATCGGTGTCGGCTTGTGTCACTCACTCACACCTTTTCAAAACACTTTGGACCCCTTACGCCAGCTGAGTTGGCATTTCTTGCAACCTGTTCAGCAATCACGTCCCCGCGTTTTTGCGTGTGTGCAGCTCCTCCAAAGTTTTAAATGTTAAAACTCGAGGGGTTGCCGGACTGGGAGCCAGTGTGGGTCAGCGAGTAACAGGGGGTGATGGGTGAACAGGACTTGGTGCGAGTTAGGACACGGGGGTGAGTGGGGAGGGTGGGGGGGGGGAGGGGAGGGAGCAGAGTTTTGGATGAGCTGAGGTTTATGGAGGGTAGAATGTGGGAGATTGAGCAGGAGACCGCTGGAATAGTCCAGTCTGGAGGTAACAGAGGCTGATTTCAGTGTTCGGATTCTGTCTTGCGGTCTGACTCTGCGACGGTGTGGCCTAATTGCTGTCCCTCCCTCCTCAGACAAGCCGGAGATTTCCCGGGAGTCGGAGTGCGCTCGCAGGGCGGAGGGAGTCACCTGCGTCTGCTTGGCAAGATCCAACCCACCTGGAGACCTCACCTGGCACCTCCCCCATGCCAACGTCAGCGGCAACCAAACGCAGGGAGGTTTCGTGGCCTGGCGGGTCGTAGACGGGCACCTGGTGACTGGCTCCCTGGCCCTGACAGGACACCAGGGCGAGGAGGATGTGACGGCCTTCTGCACCGTTAGAAACCCACATGGGGAAGCCATGTTCAAGGTGTATCTGTGGGTCAAAGGTGAGAGTAATGCTCGGGACCTTGTTACAATTGGACAGGGCTTTGGTGAGACCACACCTGGCGGACTGTGCGCAGTTTTGGTTTCTCTATTTAAGGAAGGATAGACTTGCATTGTAGCCGGTGCAGTGAAGATTCACTGGATTGGTTCCCGGGATGAGGGGGTTGTCCTATGATAAGGGACTGAGTAAATTGTGTCGATACTCTCTGGTGTTCAGAAGAATGAGAGGTGATCTCATTGAAACATACAAGATTCTGAAGGGAAAATGAAAGCAAAATACTGCGGATGCTGGAAATCTGAAATAAAAACAGGAAATGCTGGAAATACTCAGCAGGTCTGGCAGCATCTGCGGAGAGAGAAGCAGAGTTAACGTTTCAGGTCAGTGACCCTTCTTCAGAACTGGCAAAGGTTAGAAATGTAATAGGTTTTCAGCAAGAAAAGCAGGGTGGGGGGGGGGGGGGGAGGGGTGCGGGACAAAAGAGAACAAAAGAGAAGGTGTTGATTGGACAAGATCACAGAGAATAACTGACCAGAAGGTCATGGAGCAAAGGCAAATGGTGTGTTAATGGTGAGTTAATGGTGTGGTGAAAGACAAAGCGTTAGTGCAGAGAGGGTGTTAATTGACAGAAAACTGAACAGCCTGGCCCCCAAGCACAAACATGAAAAAAAAACAGTGGGCAGGCACAGTCGTAACAAAATAAAATAAAATAAACACACCTCTGTACCTCCATCCCCCCACCAGGATGGTTTGAGGGCTCTCCGCTTCTTCCTTGAACAGAGGCCCAACCCAGTCCCCATCCACCACCACCCTCCTCCGCCTGGCTGAACTTGTTTTCACATTGAACAACTTCTCCCTCAACTCCATGCACTTCCTTCAAGTAAAAGGTGTCGCTATGGGTACCCGCATGGGTCCTAGTTATGCCTGTCGTTTTGTGGGATATGTCGAGCATTCTTTGTTGCAGTCCTACTCAGGCCCCCTCCCCCAACTCTTTTTTCCGGTACATTGATGACTGTGTCGGTGCCGTTTCCTGCTCCCGCCCCGAACTGGAAAACTTTATCAACTTTGCTTCCAATTTCCACCCTTCACTCACCTTTACATGGTCCATCTCTGACACTTCCCTTCCCTTCCTCGACTTCTCTGTCTCCATCTCTGGGGATAGGTTGTCTTCTATATCCATTATAAGCCCACCGACTCCCACAGCTACCTCGACTACACTTCTTCACACCCTGCCTCCTGTAAGGACTTCATTCCATTCTCCCAGTTTCTCCGTGTCCGATGCATCTGCTCTGATGATGCTACCTTCCATGACGGTGCTTCTGATATGACCTCCTTTTTCCTCAACCGAGGATTACCCCCCCACTGTGGTTGACAGGGCCCTCAACCGTGTCCAGCCCATTTCCCGTAACTCTACCCTCACCCCTTCCCCTCCCTCCCAGAACCGTGACAGGGTTCCCCTTGTCCTCACTTTCCACCCCATCGGCCTCCATATCCAAAGGATCATCCTCCGCCATTTCCGCCACCTCCAGCGTGATGCCACTACCAAATGCATCGTCCCCTCCCTTCCCCTGTCAGCATTCTGAAGGGATCGTTCCCTCCGCGACACCCTGGTCCACTCCTCCATTACCCCCACCACCTCATCCCCGTCCCATGTCACCTTCCCCTGCAATCGCAGGAGGTGTAATACCTGCCCATTTACCTCCTCTCTCCTCACTATCCCAGGCCCCAAACACTCCTTTCAGGTGAAGCAGCGATTTACTTGTACTTCTTTCAATGTAGTATACTGTATTCGCTGCTCACAATGTGGTCTCCTCTACATTGGGGAGACCAAACGCAGACTGAGCTTCCGGTTGCTGGCCATTTCAACACTCCCCCCTGCTCTCATGCTCACATCTCTGTCCTGGGATTGCTGCAGTGTTCCAGTGAACATCAACGCAAGCTCGAGGAACAGCATCTCATCTACCGATTAGGCACACTACAGCCTGCCGGACTGAACATTGAATTCAATAATTTCAGAGCATGACGGGCCCCCCATTTTATTTTTACTTTTAGTTATTTTTCCTTTTTTTTTTAAGTGTTTATTTTATTTTATTTTGTGTCTACTGCGCCTACTCGCTGTTTTTTTCATGTTTGTTCTTGGGGCTGTTCAGTTTTCTGTCAATTAGCACCCTCTCTGCACTAACACTTGGTCTTTCACAACACCATTGACTCACCCTTTGCCTTTGCTCCATGACCTTCTGGTCAGTTATTCTCTGTGACCTTGTCCCTATCAACACCTTCTCTTTTGTTACCTCTTGCCCCACCCCCCGCTTTACTTGCTTAAAACCAATTACATTTCTATATATTTGCCAGTTCTGATGAAGGGTCACTGACCTGAAACGTTAACTCTGCTCCTCTCTCCGCAGATGCTGCCAGATGTGCTGCGTATTTCCAGCATTTCTTGTCTTTATTTAAGATTGTGAAAGGGTTTGATAGGGTAGAAGCTGAGAGATTGTTCACACAGGTCGGGGAATCTCCAACACGGGGACACAGTCTCAGGATAAGGGGCCAAACATTCAGGACTGAGATGAGGAGAAATTACTTCACTCAAAGGGGTTGTGAATCTTTTGATGCTTCATCATTGAATATATGTAAGGCTGAGATAGACAAATGTTTTGGGTCTCTCAGGGAATCAAGGGAGATGGGGGAACGGGTGGGAAAGTGAAATTGAGGCAGGGGATCAGCCACGATCGTACTGAATGGTGAATGCTCATTTCATACGTTCTTATTATCAGTCTAAACTCGATGATCCCTAAACTCCAGAATTCCCTCCCTCAAACTCTGCGTCCCTCTCTTTCCACCCCGTTTAAGAGGCAATTCACAAGCTACCTGTTTGATCAAACTTTCGTTTGAACGTGATAATGCAGTGCCTGATAAAATCCGAGCCAGACCGTTCAGGGGGTGATGTCAGGAAGCACTTGTCCACACAAAGGGGAGTGGGAATCTGGAACTCTCTCCCCCCCAGAAAGCTGTTTCATTGAAAATGGATTTAGATGGCACAAACTGGAATTATATTCCCTGGGATTTGGAAGGTTAAGGGGTGATTTGATCAAAGTTTTCAAGATGTTAAGGGGAATTAAGGGTGAGATAAGAGCAACGATTTCCATTGGTTGGGAGTCTAAAATAAATAAATACCGTGGCGACAAGAGCAGGTCAGAGGCTGGGAACCCTGAGGCGAGTAACTCACCTCCTGACTCCCCCAAAGCCTGTCCACCATCTACAAGGCACAAGTCAGGAGTGTGATGGAATACTCTCCACTTGCCTGGATGGGTGCAGCTCCAACAACACTCAAGAAGCTCGACACCATCCAGGACAAAGCAGCCCGCTTGATTGGCACCCCATCTACAAACATTCACTCCCTCCACCACCGACGCACAGTGGCAGCAGTGTGTACCATGTCCAAGATGCACTGCAGCAACGCACCAAGGCTCCTACGAGAGCACCTTCCAAACCCGCGACCTCTACCAACTAGAAGGACAAGGGCAGCAGATGCATGGGAACACCACCACCTGCAAGTTCCCCTCCAAGTCACACACCATCCTGACTTGGAACTATATCGCCGTTCCTTCACTGTCGCTGGGTCAAAAGCCTGGAACTCCCTTCCTAACAGCACTGTGGGTGTACCTACCCCACATGGACTGCAGCGGTTCAAGAAGGCAGCTCACCACCACCTTCTCACAATTAGGGATGGACAATAAATGCGGGCCTGGCCTGTGACGCCCACATCCCATGAATGAAACAGCCTCGAGGGGCTGAATGTCCTCCTCCTGTTACTATGCGTCCTTCCTGTGGTCCGAAATGGCTCAGTGTCAAATTCTTGATAGAGTAGATCTGAAGAAACTGGAGGTTGACTGGATTTTACATCTAGAAATATATATATAAATGTTACATACATGAATGTTACATCGATAAGGAAGACTTGTATTTATATAACACTTCAATAGTTCCAAAACACTTTACCACTAATAAAACTCTCTTAAAGTGTAGCCACTGTTGAAATGTAGGAAACATGGCCGCCAATGTGCGCACAGAAAGATCCCAGCAACAACACTGTGAGGTTGTTTGATACGTATACAGAGATTACATTTATAAAGTGGTTCACTAATGTGTATCGCCTCTCGAGATACATCGCAGCATCATTTTAAAACTGTAGTGCAGTAATTAATGGCTGTTTTTACAGAGAAAGACTCTCATGAATGGAGAGTAGGATTGCTTACAGCTGGGATCATGTTGAGTGTGGTACTGACTGGATTCTTACTCTTCACGTGTGTACGAAGGTAAGTACAAACTCGATTTGTCTCTAAATCTTTACTTCATAGGAACAGAGGAAGATAGGAACAGGAGTAGGCCATTCAGCCCCTCGAGCCTGTCCCGCCCATTCCATGAGATCATGTCTGATCCACAGCCTTAATATCTTTGCTTAACAGAAATCTATCTTTCTCTGATTTAAAATTAACAACTGTTTTAGCTTCAACTATTGTTTGTGGGAGAGTGTTCCAAACCTCAACCACCCTTTGTGTGAAGAAATGCTTCCGAACATCTCTCCTGAACGGTCTGGTCCTAATTTTTAGACTAGTTTTAGAATCTCCAACCAGCGGAAATAGGTTATCTTTATCTAGCCTGTCTTTTCCTGTTAATATCTTGAAGACTTCAATCAGATCACCCTTTAACCTTCTATATTCTAGTGAAAACAGGCCTAATTTGTGTAATCTCTCCTCGTAACTTAACCCCTGTAGTCCAGGTATCATTCTTGTAAACCTACGTTGCACTCCCTCCAAGGCCAGTATATCCTTCCTAAGGTGTGGTACCCAGAACTGCTCACAGTAACTCCAAGTGGGGTCTAACCAGGGTTTTGTACAGCTGCAGCATAACCTCTGTGTCTTTATACTCCAATCCTCTAGATATAAAGGCTAGTATTCCAGTAGCCTTTTTGATTATTTTCTGCACTTGTTTGTGGCATTTGAAAGATCTATGCACCTGAACCCCCAAGTCTCTTTGGACATCCACTGTACTTAACCTTTTCTCCTTTGGAAAGTACCCTGCTCTATCCTTTTTCGGTCCAAAATGGATAATCTCACACTTGCCCGCATTGAAATCCATCTGCCACAGTTTTGCCCACTCACCTGGTCTGTCAATATCTCTTTGTAATTTTATGCTATCATCTAGACTGTTTACAATGCCGCCTAACTTTGTATCATCAGCAAATTTGGATATATGACTTACTATGCCATCATCCAAGTCGCTAATGAATAATGTGAATAATTGAGGCCCCAACACAGATCCCTGCGGGACACCACTAGTCACATCCTGCCAATCGGAGTACTTACCCATTATCCCCACTCTCTGTCACCTACCACTCAACCAACTTTCTAACCATGTCAATAATTTACCCTCAACTCCATGGGCTTCTACCTTAGTTAACAGTCTCTTATGTGGGACTTTATCAAGTGTTCTGGAAGTCCATATAAATAACATCCATAGACATTCCCCTGTCCACTACCTTAGTCACCTCTTCAAAAAATTCAATGTGATTTGTCAGGCATGACCTTTTTGTTGTGAATCTATGCTGGCTGTCCCTGATTAACTGAAATTTTTCTAGGTGTTCGGTCACCCTATCCTTGATTATAGACTCCAGCAACTTGCCCACCACAGATGTCAGGCTAACAGGTCTGTAACTTCCTTGGTTCCCCCTTTCACCCTTCTTAAAAAGTGGAGTGACATGTGCAACTTTCCAATCCAGAGGGACCGCTCCTGAATCTAGGGAACTCTGAAAGATTATAGTTAGGGCATCTACAATGTGCTCCCCTACTTCCTTTAACACCCTCGGATGGAAACCATCAGGTCCTGGGGATTTCTCACACTTTAGTTCCATTAATTTCCTTGTTACTGATGTTTTACTTAACGTTAATTGTATTCAGTCCCTGTCCCCTATCGGTTATTAATTTTTTCGGCAAGTTATCCTCCTTTTCAATTGTAAATACTGAGGCAAAGTAATTGCTCAACATGTCTGCCATTTCCCCATTATCAATGACAATATCTCCAGTTTCAGCTTTTACTGGGTCTACATTGCTCTTGACCACCCACTTTCCCTTTATGTAACTATAACATTTCTTCTTATTGATTTTGAAGTCCCTTGCAAGTTTCCTTTCATAATCTCTTTTAGTATCTCTTATAAGCTGCTTTGTGACCCTTTGCTGGTCTTTGTATTGATCCCATTCGGCTGGATCTGTGCTGCGTTTTGCATTTTTGTCATCCCTTTCTTTTTGTTTTATGCTAATCCCTAATCTCTTTCGTTGTCCATGGCTGTTTTTTCTGTGAAGTGAAGTTTTTTCCTCTCAGGGGTATATACTCACTATGTATTTCGTTAAATGTTTCTTTAAATATTCTCCACTGTTCTTCAGTCGTTTGACCCATTAACAGATCTACCCAGTTTACCGTGGACAGTCTCTGTCTCATCCCAGTAAAGTCAGCCTTACCCAAGTCTAAAATTCTAGTCGCTGATTCGTGCTTTTCACTTTCAAACGCTACCTTGAATTCGATCATGTTGTGATCACTATTTGATCAATGTTCACGCACAGTTAGGCCACTAATTAAATTTGGCTCATTACTCATAACTAAATCTAATATTGCCTGTCCCCTTGTTACATCTGGGACATATTGCTGTAGGGAACTATCCTGGACACATTGCAGAAATTCACTACCTTTCTGACAGGTGCTAGTCTGCCTCTCCCAATCTATGTGTAAGTTAAAATCCCCCATTAATACTACTCTGCCTTTGTTACACACTTTCCTAATTTGTGCGTTTATACAATCTAACACCTCAGAACTGCTACCAGGGGGTCTATACACAACACCCATTACAGTTTTAGATCCTTTTCTGTTCCTCAGTTCCACCCATAAGGTCTCCACTGGATGCTTTCCCCTCATTATATCCTCCCTCACCAATGAGGTGATATTATTTCTGATCAGTAAGTTTACTCCACCCCCTCTGCCATTTTCCCTGTCCCTCCTGTAAACTTTATAACCAGGTATATTTAGTTCCCAGTCCCGACCATCCTGCAGCCACGTCTCTGCTTCAGTCTTCCCTCCTTAAATTGGTTCCCTCGGGTTCAGCGCCAGACGCCTCTCCCACAGAATCCCAGAATCGTTACAGTGCAGATGGAGGCCATTCAGCCCATCGTGTCTGCACTGGCTCTCCGAAAAAGCAACCTCCTCAGTTCCATTCCGCACCCCCCCCCCCCCCCCCCCCCCCGCCTGCTCCCTGTAAACCCTGCACATTCTTCCTTCTCAGATACCAGTCTAATTCCCTTTTGAATGCTTCAATTGAATCTGCCTCCACCTCGTTCTCAGGCAGCGCATTCCAGACCTTAACCACTCGCTGTGTGAAAAAGTTTTTCCTCGTGTCACTTTTTCTTCTCTTCCCAAATACTTTCAATCTGTGCCCTCTCGTTCTCGATCCTTTCACCAGTGGGAAAAGTTTCTCTCTATCTACTCTGTCCAGACCCCTCATGATTTTGAACACCTCTATCAAATCACCTCTCAGCCTTCTCTTCTCCAAGGAAAACAGTCCTAACTTCTCCAATCTATCTTCAGAATTGAAATTCTTCATCCCTGGAACCATTCTCCTGAATCTTTTCCATACTCTCTCCAATGTCCTCACGTCTTTCCTCAAGTGCGGCTCCCAGAACTGGATGCAATACTCCAGCTGAGGCCAAACTAGTGTCTTATACAAGTTCAACATAACTTCCTTGCTCTTGTGCTCTATGCCCCTATTAATAAAGACCAGGATACTGTATGCTTTATTAACTGCTCTCTCCACCTGTCCTGTCACCCTCAATGAATGATATACATATACACCCAGGTCCCTCTGCTCCCACACCCCCTTTAGAATTGTACCCTTTATTTTATATTGTCTCTCCATGTTCTTCCTACCAAAATGAATCACCTCACATTTCTCTGCATTGAACTCCATCTGCCACCTGTCAGCCCATTCCACCAACTTGTCTATGTCCTTTTGAAGTTCGACACTATCCTCCTCACAGTTCACAATGCTTCCAAGTTTCATATCATCTGCAAACTTTGAAATTGTGCCCTGTACACCAAAGGTCTAGGTCATTAATATATACCAGGAAAAGCAAGGGTCCCGACACTGACCCCTGGGGAACTCCACTACAAACACCAGGGGGCATAATTTTAAGGTGATTGGAGGAAGGTTTCGGGGAGATGTCAGAGGTAGGTTCTTTACACCGAGAGTGGTGGGTGCGTGGAATGCGTTGCCAGCGGTGGTAGTAGAAGCAGGTACATTAGGGGCATTTAAGCGACTCTTGGATAGGTACATGGATGATAGCAGTGTGAAGGGTATGTAGGTAGTTTGATCTGAGAGTAGGTTAAAGGGTCGGCACAACATCGTGGGCCGAAGGGCCTGCACTGTGCTGTACTGTTCTATGTTCTACGTTAAACCTTCCTCCAGCCCGAAAAAGATTCATGAACCGCTACTCTTTGTTTCCTGTCACTCAGCCGATTTTGTTAAGTTTGATAAGTTTGCTCACAAGTCTGTTGTGTGGCACTGTATCAAACACCTTCTGAAAGTCCACGTACACCACATCAACAGCATTGCCCTCATCAACCCTCTCTGTTACCTCCTCAAAAAACTCCAGCAAGTTAGTTCACTGTTTTTCCCTTAAGTAATCCATGCTGTCTTTCCTGAATTAACCCACATTTGTCCATGTGCCTATTAATTTTGTCCTGAATTATTATTTTTGGAAGATTCCCCAACACCGAAGTTAATTTGATTGGCCTGTAGTTGCTGGTCTTATCTTTATACTCTCTTTTTGAACAAGGGTGTAACATTTGCAATTCTCCAGTCCTCTGGCACCACCCTCGAGTCTAAGGAAGACTGGAAAATTATGGTCAGTGCCTCTGCGATTTCCACCCTCACTTCCCTCGGTATCCTTGGATGCCTCTCATCTGGTCCTGGTGTTTTATCCACTTTAAATATAGACAGCCTATCTAATACCTCCTCCTCATCACTTTTAAATCCTTCCAGACAGATGTAAAAGTATTCATTCAGGACATCGCTATTTCCCCTGCCTTCATGTGCAAATCCCCTGTTTCATCCCTAACTGGACCTACTCCTCCTTTTATCACCTTTTTACTATTGATATGCCTTCAGAACACTTCCCATAAGTGGTCCCTGCGTCCCTACGCTCTGGAGTGTGCCCTTCATTGCCCAGTATCCAGGTGGATGAGATCAATCTGTTGTGATCTGGAACGCGCTGCCTGAAAGGGCGGTGGAAGCAGATTGAATAGGACCTTTCAAAAGGGGGAATTGGAGAAATAATTGAAGGGGAAAAATTTGCAGGGCGGTGGGGGAAAGAGCGAGGCGGTGGGGTAGAGGGGGCTAATTGGATAGTTCTTTCAAAGAGCCAGCACAGGCACGATGGGCCGATTGGCCTCCCCCCGTGCTCTGTGATTCCATAATTCAGTGTCAGTGGACAGAAGTTATTAAAAGAGACTGTCCAGTAGTTGCGATAAGGCTACAGTAGAGTCTGTGTCTGTCCTGTACTGACACTCTGATATATGATAAATCACAGTGTGATATTGTGTTATTTCAGGAGAAAGGCAGCGACTGAGGAGAGAGCTTCAGAGACCAGAGTCATTGAATTGACCGACAGTCCACTCTCCAGGAAGCACCAGGTACAGGAGCTGTAAACACTCAGTCCAAAGTCTCAATCTCAGCTTGTAGAGGGAGTCCTGTACTGTTGGAGGGTCAGTACTGAGGGAGTGCTGCACTGTCGGAGGGTCAGTACTGAGGGAGTCCTGTACTGTTGGAGGGTCAGTACTGAGGGAGTGCTGCACTGTCGGAGGGTCAGTACTGAGGGAGTGCTGTACTGTCGGAGGGTCAGTACTGAGGGAGTGCTGCACTGTCGGAGGGTCAGTACTGAGGGAGTGCTGTACTGTCGGAGGGTCAGTACTGAGGGAGTGCCGCACTGTCGGAGGGTCAGTACTGAGGGAGTGCTGCACTGTCGGAGGGTCAGTACCGAGGGAGTGCTGCACTGTCGGAGGGTCAGTACTGAGGGAGTGCTGCACTGTCGGAGGGTCAGTACCGAGGGAGTGCTGCACTGTCGGAGGGTCAGTACTGAGGGAGTGCTGCACTGTCGGAGGGTCAGTACTGAGGGAGTGCTGTACTGTCGGAGGGTCAGTACTGAGGGAGTGCTGCACTGTCGGAGGGTCAGTACTGAGGGAGTGCTGCACTGTCGGAGGGTCAGTACTGAGGGAGGGCCGCACTGTCGGAGGGTCAGTAACGAGGGAGCGCTGTACTGTCGGAGGGTCAGGACTGAGGGAGTGCTGTACTGTCGGAGGGTCAGTACTGAGGGAGCGCTGCACTGTCGGAGGATCAGTACTGAGGGAGGGCTGCACTGTCGGAGGGTCAGTACTGTGGGAGTGCTGTACTGTCGGAGGGTCAGTACTGAGGGAGTGCTGCACTGTCGGAGGGTCAGTACTGAGGGAGGGCTGCACTGTCGGAGGGTCAGTACTGAGGGAGTGCTGCACTGTCAGAGGGTCAGTACTGAGGGAGTGCTGCACTGTCGGAGGGTCAGTACTGAGGGAGTGCTGTACTGTTGGAGGGACAGTATTGAGGGAGTGCTGCACTGTCGGAGGGTCAGCACTGAGGGAGTGCTGTACTGTCAGAGGGTCAGTACTGAGGGAGTGCTGCACTGTCGGAGGGTCAGTACTGAGGGAGTGCTGCACTGTCGGATGGTCAGTAATGAGGGAGCGCTGTATTGTCGGAGGGTCAGAACTGAGGGAGTGCTGTACTGTCAGAGGGTCAGTACTGAGGGAGTACTGCACTGTCAGAGGGTCAGTACTGAGGGAGTGCTGCACTGTCGGAAGATCAGTACTGAGGGAGTGCCTCACTGTCGGAGGGTCAGTACTGAGGGAGTGCTGCAATGTCAGTGAGTCAGTACTGAGGGAGTGCTGCACTGTCAGAGAGTCAGTACTGAGGGAGTGCTGCACTGTCAGAGGGTTAGTACTGAGGGAGTGCTGCACTGTCAGAGGCTCAGTACTGAGGGAGTGCTGCACTGTCAGAGGGTCAGTACTGAGGGAGAGCTGCACTGTCGGAAGGTCAGTACTGAGGGAGTGCTGCACTGTCGGAGGGTCAGTACTGAGGGAGTGCTGCACTATTGGAGGGTCAGTACTGAAGGAGTGCTGCAGTGTCGGAGGGTCAGTAATGAGGGAGCGCTGTACTGTCGGAGGGTCAGGACTGGGAGCGCTGTACTGTCAGAGGGTCAGTACTGAGGGAGTGCTGTACTGTCAGAGGGTCAGTACTGAGGGAGTGCTGCACTGTCGGAGGGTCAGTACTGAGGGAGTGCTGTACTGTCAGAGGGTCAGTACTGAGGGAGTGCTGCACTGTCAGAGGGTCAGTACTGAGGGAGTGCTGCACTGTCGGAGGGTCAGTACTGAGGGAGTGCTGCACTGTCGGTAGATCAGTACTGAGGGAGTGCCTCACTGTCGGAGGGTCAGTACTGAGGGAGTGCTGCAATGTCAGAGAGTCAGTACTGAGGGAGTGCTGCACTGTCAGAGGGTCAGGACTGAGGGAGTGCTGCACTGTCAGAGGGTCAGTACTGAGGGAGTGCTGCACTGTCGGAGGGTCAGTACTGAGGGAGTGCTGTACTGTTGGAGGGACAGGACTGAGGAAGTGCTGCACTGTCGGAGGGTCAGTACTGAGGGAGTGCTGTACTGTCAGAGGGTCAGTACTGAGGGAGTGCTGCACTGTTGGAGGGTCAGTAATGAGAGAGCGCTGTACTGTCGGAGGGTCAGGACTGGGAGTGCTGTACTGTCAGAGGGTCAGTACTGAGGGAGTGCTGTACTGTCAGAGGGTCAGTACTGAGGGAGTGCTGTATTGTCGGAGGGTCAGTACTGAGGGAGTGCTGTACTGTCAGAAGGTCAGTACTGAGGGAGTGCTGCACTGTCAGAGGGACAGTACTGAGGGAGTGCCGCACTGTCCGGGCGTCAGTACTGAGGGATCGCTGCACTGTCAGAGGGTCAGCTGACGGAGTGCTGCACTGTTTGAGGAGCAATACTGAGGGAGTGCTGTAATGTTTGAGGGTCAGTACTGAGGGGGTGCAGCACTGTCGAAGGGTCAATACTCAGGGACTGCTGCACTGTTGGAGGGTCAGTACTGAGGGAGTGCTGCACTGTCGGAGGGTCAGTACTGAGGGAGTGCTGCACTGTCAGAAGGTCAGTACTGAGGGAGTGCTGCACTGTCAGAGGGTCAGTACTGAGGGAGTGCCTCACTGTCGGAGGGTCAGTACTGAGGGAGTGCTGCACTGTCAGAGAGTCAGTGCTGAGGGAGTGCTGCACTGTCAGTGAGTCAGTACTGAGGGAGTGCTGCACTGTCGGAGGTGCCGTCTTTCAGATGAGACATTAAACCGAGGCCCCCGTCTGCCCTCTCAGGTGGGTGTTAAAGATCCCACGGCCACTATTTGGAAGAAGAGCAGGGCGGTGGGGGGGGAGTTCTCCCCGGTGTCCTGGGGACAATATTTATCCCTCAACCCACATCACTAAAAACAACAGATGATCTGGGTCATTATCACAGTGCCGTTTGTGGGATCTTGCTGTGCACAAATTGGCTGCTGCGTTTCCTGGATTATATCAAATACAACATTACAGTGTCAATGATGTCGTTCAAATCCCAGGACTGCAAATTAATAACTGAGGCAATAGAGAGAGAGAGAGAGACAGTGACAGTGTCAGGGACAGAGAGACGGACAGACAGACAGAGACAGACAGAGACAGTGACAGTGTCACGGACAGAGAGACAGACAGACAGTGACAGTGTCAGGGACAGACAGACAGACAGACAGACAGAGACAGACAGAGACAGTGACAGTGACAGTGTCAGGGACAGAGAGACAGACAGACAGACACATAGAGAGTGTGAAACTCTCTGAGCCATGGCTGACGCTAATGAGATGATGCAATAATTTAACCCTATCAGCCCTGGTAAATGAGGTGAGATTATCTTCTGTCTCCGTTTCTCTGTCGTGTACACAGAACATGGTGGGTACTGAACCCTGGAACACATCCAGTGACACAACTAGACAGGTGGAGATACGGGATCTCTCTGAAGGTCCAGCGGGAGGAGGTGCTGGACTTGGGCATTCCGCCAAGACCGAGGACATTCTCTACGCCAGCATCAACTTCTCCAAGCTGTCCAGGGGTGGTGAGGCTGTCAACAGGTGTGAGGTCACGGAATACGCAGAGATCAGATTCCAGTGAAACTGAGTGGGAAACAGGGAGAGGGAGTGAGGCGTGTGTGCAGCCAACACGGTCGAATAGTAACGAACGGAAATGTGACCTCGCTGAACTTTGTTATTAGATCTGAACATGCTTTCCGAGTGCTGCACCTTTCTCATGCTGTGAAAGATTGCAAGAAGCTTTTGTATTATGTATAATGTTACATTTATTAACACAAGCGATTAAAATGCTCAGGCGGTTCTGTACAGATAGATTTATACTCAGCATCTTTCTCTTGTGCACGAATCCTGTCTCCAAGACATTATTACCTGTGGTCACATGCCCTTCCCATTCTGTAAATTCCTGTTGTTACGACCAAGGCGGGTGTAATGCACTGTTAATTCAGTCCCAGCACTCCACAGGTCACAGCATATTCGTCACTTACCGATAAAATAGCTCAATTAACCTCTTTATTTATCCCCAGTATAAAGCATTGACAAACCAGGTTTCTTTCAACAACAACAACATTAACTATTTTTGAATAAACCAAGTTTTAAACGATGAGATTAATCTACATGTGTGAAAAGATTTTCTAACTCCTTAATCTTCTTCACCCTCATGCACATACATTCAATTTCCAATGTTTAACCATGGAAGATGGTAATATTGATTTTATAGCTGTTACTTAGGAATCATAAAATAACCGGGTTGTAACGTCTGGTAGTATTTTCCTGGATTGGTGCGGTGTCCCAGAGTCGAATAGTCAGATGCCACTCGATGCCTCTTCGGGTGAAATTAATGAACAGTCTATGGTAGGCCGGCGTTCAAGGTAGTTCGACTGCAGCAGGCTGCGCTCTGCTTCCGAAACCAGCTCACCGACCCCTCCGAGTATCAGAGACTCTTTCCGACAAGCGGTGGTTACGACTGCGGGCTGGCTTCGTAGCCCAGGTCCCTTGGGAGGGAAACCTTCCAGCCAGGACCCTCCGGCTTTCCGCTCAAACAACGCAATGTAGGAGGGGGCAGGTAATCGAGAGAGACCTGCATTGCGGTAGCGCCTGTCTCCACCTCAGGACGCCCGCAACGCCCCACAGCCAACGAAGCGTGTTTCATTCGAAATGGCGGCCACTGTCGCAATGTAGGAACGTGCGCACAGCAAGATCCCACAGACGGCAAACAGCTCCCTCAGTCCCGACCCTCCGACAGTGCAGCATTCCGTCAGTTTGTAGTCGATGACTCCTATCACACCCGTGATGACACACGCAATGCCGACAACAAATATAATAATTAATTCTGTCCACACCTGAGCTATCACATCATGTCCACCGATACATTACAAGTGTCCTTCATTCATAGTTTTCCTAAAAATTAAGACACGCAATGTGGATGTCCTCAAACTCTCCCCATCAAGTCTTGTTCAAAACCTCTACGTCTTTATCTGACCTCCTTCAATTTGCTACCCTACATTTCGAGTGACTTTATTTCTGTTGCAGCATCTTTGGGATCTATCAGTTGGCTTCAGTTGCCATTTCTTCAGTATTGGGTGGTGTCCTGCAGGTCCCCACCTGCCGAGAACGAGGCACATTAATTTAGCCGCACGGGGCATTGAATTTCAAACTGTTGCTGGGAAGAAGAGAAGGCCGGTTACAAGGAATTTCCAGACCCCTGGCCGGAATGACATTTTTGCATATTAGCAGACAGTGTTGGAACAAGGGAGCTACCCCCTGCTCCCATACACTGCACAGAACAGACCTGGGCAAACCAGTCGGTCACGTAACCACCCCGCTGGCCAACTTGGGGAGTTTGAAACTGTCAAGACCTAGAAATATAGAAACATAGAAAATAGGAGCAGGAGTAGGCCATTCGGCCCTTCGAGCCGGCTCCGCCATTCATTATGATCATGGCTGATCATCCAACTCAGTAACCTGTTCCTGCTTTCCTCCCATATACTTTGATCCCTTTCGCCCCAAGAGCTATATCTAACTCCTTCTTGAAAACATACAATGTTTTGGCCTCAACTGCTTTCTGTGGTAGCGAATTCCACAGGCTCACCACTCTCTGGGTGAAGAAATTTCACCTCATCTCAGTCCTGAAATGTTTACCCCGTATCCTTAGACTATGACCCCTGGTTCTGGACTTCCCCCCACCATCGGGAACGTCCTTCCTGCATCTACCCTGTCAAGTCCCGTTAGAATTTTATAGGTTTCTATGAGATCCCCCCTCACTCTTCTGAACTCCAGCCAATATAATCCTAAGCAACTCAATCTCTCCTCATACGTCAGTCCCGCCATCCCAGGAATCAGTCTGGTAAACCTTCGCTGCACTCCCTCTGTAGCAAGAACATCCTTCCTCAGATAAGGAGACCAAAACTGCACACAATATTCCAGGTGTGGTCTCACCAAGGCCCTGTATAATTGCAGCAAGACATCCCTGCTCCTGTACTCGAATCCTCTCGCTATGAAGGCCAACATACCATTTGCCTTTATTACTGCCTGTTGCATCTGCATGCTTACCTTCAGCGACTGGTGTATGAGAACACCCAGGTCTCGCTGCATATTCCCCTCTCAGTTTATAACCATTCATCTGCCTTCCTCTTTTTGCTACCAAAGTGGATAACCTCACATTTATCCACATTATACTGCATCTGCCATGCATTAGCCCACTCACTCAACTTGTCCAAATCACCCTGAAGCCTCTCTGCATCCTCCTCACAACTCACCCTCCCACCCAGTTTTGTGTCATCTGCAAATTTGGAGATATTGCATTTAGTTCCCTCATCTAAATCATTAATATATATTGTGAATAGCTGGGGTCCTAGCACCGATCCCTGCGGTACCCCACTAGTCACTGCCTGCCATTCGGAAAAAGACCCATTTATTCCTACTCTTTGTTTCCTTTCTGCCAACCAATTTTCTATCCATCGCAATACACTACCCCCAATCCCATGCGCTTTAATTTTACACGCTAATCTCTTATGTGGGACTTTGTCAAAAGTCTTCTGAAAGTCTAAATAAACCACATCCACTGGCTCCCCCTCATCAACTCTACTAGTTACACACTCGAAGAATTCTAGTAGATTTGTCAAGCATGATTTCCCTTTCGTAAATCCATGCTGACTCTGTCCGATTCTACCACTGTTCTCTAAGTGCTCTGCTATAAAATCTTTGATAATGGACTGTAGAATTTTTCCCACTACCGACATCAGGCTGACTGGTCTATAATTCCCTGCTTTCTCTCTACCTCCCTTTTTAAGTAGTGGGGTTACATTAGCGACCCTCCAATCTGTAGGAACTGTTCCAGAGTCTATAGAATCTTGGAAGATGACCACCAATGCAGACAGAGTTTGAACTGGCAGAAGGCAGTTTAACCCCTGGACTGAAAACCTCTCTCCTGTCTGCTCCCATCTCTTTCTCACAGAATTCCAAAAACTAACTGAAGACACAGGAACCCCAAGAGAGGAAAGTCTGCTGCAGTGAACAAGGTTGAAGAAGAATACTGGGCCCCAACGAAAAGTTAGACCATGTCTTCCGCCGAGGACTCGACAGTGAGCTCGACGCACAGTAACAAAAAACCCTCCCCGGGGATTGCCTCAAACTTTCCCACTTTATCTTCTCATCTGCTCCTTCCTGTCCCTATCTGCACGCATGCAAGCGAGTGCGGGGCGCGCCGTGTATCTGTAAGCGTCAACCGAATTCGAGTTGAAGTTTAATAAATTTCACTTTTCTTCTTTAAACCTAAGAAAGCCTGCTTGTGCTGGTTTCTTTGTCTTTTCGTTGGAAAGCTGTGAACAAGGATTCACCAAGGGGGAGCTCAAAACACAGTGTGTTTAAAATTAAACCCTGTTACAGTGAGACCAGGTGAAGGCTGAAAGGGAACCCTAGACCCCTTTCTCACCTGGTTGTAACTATGGGGCCAATGCTGGTGGCCTTTCGAAAATGAATTTCCAACTCCGAAGTGTGTTCTTCTCAGCTTATTGGTGTCCTTTCCAGGTGTCACCGCTTTATGTCTCTCTCTCTCTCTCTGTTCCCTTGGAATCCACTCCAATTCTTGACTAGCACTTGGAATGGTGGGTTGGAGGAAAATTGTGATGCAGTGCATTGTGTCTTCACCAGTGCCCTGGAGACCATTGTTACGGGTTGCAGTCCCCCCACCCCTTCAGAACAAGCTTTTAGGCGGGGGGGTGGTCAATGCACAGAAAGCTCAGTCCAGCAGACCCCGGGGCATCAGAATGAAGCTGGCCTTTGCGATTCCAGCACTTTCCTTGATGTTTCTCGCCTTGCTGAGCAATCCAGCTCGTTGCTGCATTAACTGCGACAAACGATTATGGACCAAGTTTTTGGAACTGATGAAGAGGTGCCTGCTCGTCACGACAGAACAGGAATGCACTTCCCAACTCAACTCCGTGTTAACCTACACCAAGGACTTCACGATGGGTGAGCTGAACCCATCTCCGCGCAATTCAGTCTGGTTCCAGTTGCTGTTGAGAGACGTTGGGCGAGATGGTCTCGTGTTCTGGGGCCTCGGTCGGAAATTTCCGGCTTCAGGTCACTCAGCTCCACCGACCTGATCGCAAAGACGTGCACTGGCACGCCCGGTGTTAACACTGAGGGAGTGCCGCACTGTCGGAGGGTCAGTACTGAGGGTGTGCCGCACTGTCGGAGGGTCAGTACTGAGGGTGTGCCGCACTGTCGGAGGGTCAGTACTGAGGGAGTGCTGCACTGTCGGAGGGTCAGTACTGAGAGAGCGCTGCACTGTCGGGGGATCAGTACTGAGGGAGTGCTGCACTGTGGGAGGGTCAGTACTGAGAGAGCGCTGCACTGTCGGGGGATCAGTACTGAGGGAGTGCTGCACTGTCGGAGGGTCAGTACTGAGGGAGTGCTGCACTGTCACAGGGTCAGTACTGAGGGAGTGCTGCAATGTCGGGGGGTCAGTACTGAGGGAGTGCCGCACTGTCACAGGGTCAGTACTGAGGGAGTGCCGCACTGTCGGAGGGTCAGTACTGAGGGAGTGCCGCACTGTCGGAGGGTCAGTACTGAGGGAGCGCTGCACTGTCGGTGGGTCAGTACTGAGGGAGTGCCGCACTGTCGGAGGGTCAGTACTGAGAGAGCGCTGCACTGTCGGGGGATCAGTACTGAGGGAGTGCTGCACTGTCGGAGGGTCAGTACTGAGGGAGTGCTGCACTGTCACAGGGTCAGTACTGAGGGAGTGCTGCAATGTCGGGGGGTCAGTACTGAGGGAGTGCCGCACTGTCACAGGGTCAGTACTGAGGGAGTGCCGCACTGTCGGAGGGTCAGTACTGAGGGAGTGCCGCACTGTCGGAGGGTCAGTACAGAGGGAGCGTTGCACTGTCGGAGGGTTAGTACTGAGGGAGTGCTGCACTGTCGGAGGGTCAGTACTGAGGGAGTGCCGCACTGTCAGAGGGTCAGTACTGAGGGAGCGCTGCACTGTCGGAGGTGCCGTCTTTCAGATGAGACATTAAACCGAGGCCCCCGTCTGCCCTCTCAGGGGGGTGTTAAAGATCCCACGGCCACTATTTGGACGGAGAGCAGGTGGAGGGGGAATTCTCCCCGGTGTCCTGGGGACAATATTTATCCCTCAACCAACATCACTAAAAATAACAGATGATCCGGGTTATTATCACACTGCTGTTTGTGGGATCGTGCTGTGCGCAAATTGTCTGCCATGTTTCCTACATTACAACAGTGAGCACACTTCAAAAAAAGAACTCCGCTGACTGTGAATCACTTTGGGACGTCCTGAGCTGGTAAAAGGCGCTATCGAAATGCAAGTCTTCAGACTTTAGATGCCATGGAGGTTTGGAGACGTGATAAATTACAGAATGATGTACATGAAGCAATATTGTATTTCGTAACTTCAGTCAATGTTTCCAGAAATTCGATTCACCCACAACCACCCCCCCCACCCCTCCCCACTTCCCACTCGCCCCTCGTGTCCCCTGGCCTTTTGATAAATACACTCCCAGGGTGGCCCAGAGTGGCCCAGGCAAGGAAGCTTCAAGGCTCAGTGTCTGCTCGGTGCACAGCTGACCAATCTTACCAGGGAGGTCTCCAATAAGGGCAGGATTGGCATTCAGTCCCTGCAAAAGGGGAGGAGGGAGAGCAAGGGGAAGGGAAGGAGGCAGGGTGTGAGAAAGAAGGCGACAGAGGGAAGAAGGAGGCAGGAGAGTGATACCGGAGAGAGTGGGTGGGAGGGAGTAGAGGGATGGAGGAGGGAGAGAAAACGAAAGGGACGGTGGGAGGGAGAGGGAAGGAAAAAGGCAGAGAGAGGAGAGGAGAAGAAGGAAGAATAGAAATGAGAGGGAAGGGAATTATCGAGGAAGGGGAATGGAAGATGGTGTTAACTGTATATTAAATTGAACTTAATTATATTCAGGTGGTGAACACTAACTAGGGATTCACCCGAGCCCCTATAAATAGGAACTGACTGAAACTGTACTTGGGTTCGGAGTTACACGCTTGTAATGTGTCACTCTGCAAATAAATTGCTTATGTAAGTGTGTAAAGACGTTCTCCAATTCTATCCTTCACCAGCTGGCTTTCACGAATAGAACAGATGAGAGGGAGAGAGGCAGGGGAGGAATCAGGCAGGGGGAGGGACGGGGTGGGGGGAGGGGGCAGGAGGCAGAGAGATGAATGGAGGGAGAGGACGGTCACCGTGCAGGGAAAGTGCGTGCGTGCGTGCGCGTCGACAGCAAGTGGAGACGCGTCGGGGCTGAGCTGTGATTTCCCCCCCCCCATGGTCGAATGACACGCAATGAAGAAGAGTTACCTGAGTAAATGGTACCTGTGGATCTGTGCTTTAGCAAGAGACAGATCCTCCGAGGCAGGGAAGAAAGCTGTGATGGGGGAGCTAAAAGGAACATCAAATATGGTGCTTAATATGTTGGTTATTCTATTAAAACGGAGATGAAATTCAGTCTTCCTTCTTGTTTTCTCTAGTTTACACTGATGGCATGGTCCAAGGATATCTGAAATTGATGGATCTCATTTACCCATTCATTTTTACCTTGGGTAAGTAACTCTCCAGGGGCGGGGGGGGGGGGACATTTAATGGATTCAGAGAGTTGTATCGAAAATCTATGGCACAGGAGGAGGCCATTTGATCCATCGTGTCCGTGCTGGCCGGGAAAGAGCTATCCAGCCTATTCCCACTCTCCAAATCTTGCTCCGTACCTCCAGTGCATCTCCAAGCGTGTTTTTGTTTTAACGAGTTGAGGGTTTCTGCCTCTACACTCCTTTCAGGCAGTGAGTTCCAGATCCCCTACCATAAGTTACTCCTCAACTCCCCTCTAATCTTTCCATTGACCCCTCCTCTGCTAAAGGACATAGGTCCTTCCTATCCACTTAATCCCGGATCCTCATAATTTTATACACCTCCATTAACTCTCCCCCTCAGCCTCCTCTGTTCCAAAGAAAACCCCCAGCCAATCCAATCTTTCCTCAGAGTGAAAATTCCCCATTCCCGGCAACATCCTCCGTTAAATCCCCTCTGTATTCTCTCGAATGCGATCACATCCTTCCTGTAATGCGGTGACCAGAGCTGTCGGCAGTACTCTAGTTGTGACCTAACTGATGTTCTATACAGTTCTAGCGTAACCTCCCCGCTCTTATACTCCAAGCCTTGGCCACTAAATGAGTTCAGATGTCTTTTATGGGTCTCCCATGTGTGGCCGCATCCAGTCCATCTATCCTCAGTCTTTCAAAGATGATTCAAAGCAAAGGGCTTGAGTTCCTTTCCAGAACAACAGAATTGAAAAGCCAAGATGTTATGTTTAACTTATAGCGAAGCTTGGTTAGACTACACTCGGAGCACTGTGCACAGTTCCGGTCTCCATATACCTTGGTTAGACCACACTCGGAGCACTGTGCACAGTTCCAGTCTCCATATACCTTGGTTAGACCACACTCGGAGCACTGTGCACAGTTCTGGCCTCCATATACCTTGGTTAGACCACACTCGGAGCACTGTGCACAGTTCCAGTCTCCATATACCTTTGTTAGACCACACTCGGAGCACTGTGCACAGTTCTGGCCTCCATATACCTTGGTTAGACCACACTCGGAGCACTGTGCACAGTTCCAGTCTCCATATACCTCAGTTAGACCACACTCGGAGCACTGTGCACAGTTCCAGTCTCCATATACCTTGGTTAGACCACACTCTGAGCACTGTGCACAGTTCCGGTCTCCATATACCTCGGTTAGACCACACTTGGAGCACTGTGCACAGTTCTGGTCTCCAGATACCTTGGTTAGATCACACTCGGAGCACTGTGCACAGTTCCGGTCTCCATATACCTTGGTTAGACTACACTCGGAGCACTGTGCACAGTTCCGGTCTCCATATACCTTGGTTAGACCACACTCGGAGCACTGTGCACAGTTCCAGTCTCCATATACCTTGGTTAGACCACACTCGGAGCACTGTGCACAGTTCCGGTCTCCATATACCTTGGTTAGACCACACTCGGAGCACTGCGCACAGTTCCGGTCTCCATCTACCTTGGTTAGTCCACACTTGGAGCACTGTGCACAGTTCAGGTCTCCATATTATAAAAATCACATGGAGCAGGTGAAAAATTAATTTGCTAGAATGATCCCAGAACGGAGAGGTTATAACTGTCAGGAAAGACTGAACAGGCTGGGCCTCTTTTCTCTGGAAAAGAGAAGGCTGAGGGGTGACCTGATTGAGGTCTTTAAAATGATGAAGGGGTTTCGATCGGGTAGACGTAGAGAAGATATTTCCACTTGTGGGGGAGAGACCAGAACTCGGGGCCATCAATATAAGACAGTCACTAATAAATCCAATGGGGAATTCCGGAGAAACCTCTTTCCCCAGAGAGTGGTGAGAATGTGGAACTCGCTCCCACAGGGAGTGGTTGAGGTGAACAGTATCGATGTATTTAAGGGGGAAGCTGGATAAACACATGAGGGAGAAAGGAATAGAAGGATATGGTGATGGGGTGAGATGGAGAGAGAGGGGGGTGGGAGGAGGCTCGTGTGGAACAGAAACACCAGCACATATGTGTTGGGATGAATGAATCAGAATTGTTACAGCACAGGAGGAGGCCATTCGGCCCATCCTGTCTGTGCTGGCTGTCTGTCAGAGCAACTCAGTTGGTCCCACTGCCCCCGCCTTTTCCCCCGTAGTTCCCGCACAACTTTACTCTTCACAACATTATCCAATTCCTTTTTGAAAGCCACCATTGAATGTGCCTCCACCACACTCTCAGGCAGCGCATTCCACATCCCAAGCACTCGCTGCCCAAAAAAGTCCCCCCCACCCCCCCTCAAGCCGCCATTGCTTCTTTCTCCAATCGTCTTAAATCGGTGTCCTGTGACTCTCCATCCTTCCACCAACGGGAACAGTTTCTCCCGATCGACTCCGTCCGGAGCCCTGGTGGTTTCGAACACCTCGATCAAATCTCCTCTCAACCTTCTCCTCTCTAAGGAGAACAGTCCCCAGCTTCTCCAATCTATCCACGTAACTGAAGTCCCTCCTCCCTGGAACCGTTCTGGTGAATCTTTTCTGCACCCTCTCGAAAGCCTTCACATCCTTCCTAACGTGTGGTGCCCAGAATTGGACACAATACTCTAGTTGCGGCCGAACCAGTGTTTTATAAAGGTTCAAAACTTTCTTGCTTTTGTCCACAATGCCTCTATTTAAAAGCCCGGGGCCCCGTGTGTTTTATTAACCGCTCTCTCAACCTGTCCTGTCACCGTCAATGATTTGTGCACATACACCCCCAGATCTCTCTGCTCCTGCACCCTCTCTAGAATTGTACACTTTATTTTATATTGTCTCTCCTCGTTCTTCCTACCACAATGTATCACTTCACACCTCTCTGCATCAAATTCCATCTGCCCCCCGTCCGCCCATTCCACCTGTCTATGTCCTCTTGTAGTCTATCGCTATCCTCCTGACACTTCACAGTACTTCCAGGTTTTGCGTCATCTGCACTTGTTGAAATTGCACACCCAAGTCTAGGTCATTGACATGCGTCAGGAAAAGCAGTGATTGGAAAACTGACCCCGTGGAACCCCACTATATACCTTCCTCCAGTCTGAAACATAACCGTTCACCCACGACTCTCTGATTCCTGTCACTCGGCCAACTTCATCTCCGTGCTGCGACGGTCTCTTTTGTTCCTTGGGCTTCAACTTTGCCGACAAGTCTGTCATGTGGCACTTTGCCAAACGCCTTTTGGACGTCCGTGTACACCACATCAACCACATTACCCTCATCGGCCCTCCCTGTTACCTCCTCAAAAACACTCCAGCAAGTTAGTTCAACACAATTTGCCTTTAACAAATCTGCACTGGCTTTCCTTAATTTAATTGATGAAATTGAATGGCATGTTTCTGCGCCAAACCTCAATGTAACTCAGAGGTTGGAGGAAGTTATTATGGGATGTGCGGAACAGGTTCGAGCGATCGGTGCTGATCCCTACAATTCCTTCAGCGAGAACTCGCGCTGTGTCGGAAGAGTTAATTTGATCGGAGTTCGAGTGATCTCCTGGATTCTCCGCGCCACTTTTTAACCTTGACGGCTGAAGGTCATAACCACCACACCTGTTTTTTCAGACAGCAGCGTTTGATGGTAATTCTGCTGTTGCCATTCACACCTCCCCTAGACTTTGTTCCTTCACTTGTCCTATCGCCACCCCTCTTTATCTTGCACCATTATCCCTTTACTCATTTAACCGCTCCTACCTTCCACCCCAACTATAGGCCTGCCTTTTTGACCATTCCTTCCCATCCCCCATAACCCCCCTTCCCCCCACCCCCCCCCCCCCCCACCCCCCACCCCAATTCCCTGCCTCTTTACTCACTTATAAGCCATTAAATCTCTGACATTTCTCTCAGTTCTGATGCAGGTCCTCGACTTGAAACGTTTACCTCCGTTTTTCTCTCTCTACCTGCGCATCTCCAGCCCCTGAACCAGTTCAGATCGCCTAATTAGGTCTGATAGGAATGTTCCAGTTCTACGCCCTCCCCCCCCATCCACCATGTCATGCACAGAAGGCAAAGTAGGGAGAAAAAAAAGTTGGGATCAAAGAGGGAGCTAAGGAAAAAGTTTTAAAAAATTAAACTTTTTGAAAAAGAATCTCCAACAATGGTAACATTCCGAAGGCATGAGACTCCACACTTGTAAAGTTAATTTTCGGGGCCAGAGGGGTTGTTTGGCAGCAATTAAGACTTATAACGGCCATTAAAAAATTCACTTACATCTGAAAGCATCAGTTTTCTGGCACGTTTCATTAAGTCCAGCAACTTTGCATCCTTCACGTAGTCTCCCGGTGGGATAACGTGCAAGAAAGCTTGGGGCAAAGCAAGGCAATGAGACATCGCAGTTGCATGGGGCAGGCTGGATGGACCAGAGGGTTTATTACAGCCTCCCTAATTTCATTGTAGGATATTATTGAGGAAAATTAGTTTTAATGACTGGAGATTCTCTTTGTCCCTACAGACTATGAACCTTTAGATATGGTACATGCTTTTCTACAGATGAAGTTGAAAGCAGGTCAGACGGGACTTTCTGATAAAGAACATTCTGCATTTTATTCTTAATTATTATTAATTCAACCCTCCTCCACCTGCATCTACAGGAGTATAATTAAATCTTGCAATACACTGTGCTCCCACTGTCATGGGACGAATATTGGTCCCTTATCCAACACAGGCTGAATAAGGGGTTAACCGGTTAATCGTCTCAGTGTGTCTGCAAGGTAGTGAATGGCTGTCTTCTTTGTCTAGACGGCTGCAGTCAACTGTACTTCCAAAGTTATGTCTAGACCCAGTTTTCCCTCTCCACACTCCATGCTTGTGACTCCTGCTGTTGGCCTGGGAGATTATGCTGGAGTACTCCCAAGGGAGTGCCGCGTTGTTGGAAGGTCAGTCCAGAGGGAGCACTGCACCATCGGAGGGGCAGTACTGAGGGAGCGCTGCACTGTCGGAGGGTCAGTACTGAGGGAGTGCTGCACTGTCGGAGGTTCAGTACTGAGGGAGTGCTGCACTGTCGGAGGCTCAGTACTGAGGGAGTGCCGCACTGTCGGAGGGTCAGTACTGAGGGAGTGCCGCACTGTCGGCGGTGCCGCCTTTTGGATGAGACATTAAACCGAGGCCCCCGTCTGCCCTCTCAGGGGGGTGTAAAAGATCCCACGGCCACTATTTGGAAGAAGAGCGGGGGGGGGGGGGAGTTCTCCCCGGTGTCCTGGGGACAATATTTATCCGCCAACCAACATCACCGAAAAACAGATGATCTGGGTCATTATCACATTGCTGTTTGTGGGATCCTGCTGTGCGCAAATTGGCTGCTCCGCGTCCTCCATTACAACAGTGGGCACACTTCAAAACGTTTGCCTGTTAAGTGCTTTGGGATGCCCCAAGGTCGTGAAGGGCGCTAGAGAAACGCAAGTCTTATTTTTAAGACTTTGCAGTCCCGATGGATATCCTGTTTGTGAGTATATAAATTGTCTCATCGACTGTCATATCTTGATTACTCTACTCTGTTGAGTTATTGACTTGAAACAAAATGTAAATCGGGTAGGTTGTTAAGTGCGCCCGTTATGTGTTCCTGTGCATTGCTTGTTTATATTAATATCGTTGCGTTATGTGTTACAGAGATGTAGTGTAATTTCTGGAAAAGTTGTCACCCCCGCTCCACTTCCAGCTCGGATGCCTGCAGTCACTGAGGCTGAGAGTTGAGGATAAGGCTAAATAAGTCTGCATTCTTTGACCCACAAGCTCTCTATATACAACCCCAGCTGGAAGTGTGGAAAGGCAGAATTAACCCCTTGTGAATCTCGTCACTGACGGTCTGCTCTTTTCTCATTTATTCTCTGTTGCCAGCTCTCTGCAGTGACGAATGCCGTGAGTATGAAAAGTTTCCTTCTAATACAGGGGCCTCGAATTAAAAGTCAGTTTCACTCACAGGGCTTGTGCTGTGTTGAATTGTTGTGAAACTCTGCCTCCCCGTCCGTGTCCTCACTCTCACCCAGTCCCGTTCACCCGTCACCCCCTGTCGCTCGCTGACCGACACTGGCTCCCGGTCCGGCAACATCTCGATGTTAAAATTGTCATCCTCGTTTTCAAATCCATCCATGGCCTCCTCGTTCCCCCTCCCTATTTCTGTAACCTCCTCCGGCCCCTACAACCCTCCCTATCTCTGTAACCTCCTCCAGCCCCTACAACCCTCCCTATCTCTGTAACCTCCTCCAGCCCCTACAACCCTCCGAGATCTCTGCGCTCTCCTCCAATTCCACCCTCTCGCCCATCCCCCGATTCCCACCGCTCCACCATTGGCGGCCGTGCCTTCAGCTGCCTGGGGCCCTAAACTCTGGAATTCCCTCCCTAAACCTCTCCG